>NC_056747.1:565777317-565977317 GCF_019279795.1 Protopterus annectens
TTTCCATTTAAATACTAACTTGGAGATATTTAGCAGTGATAGAAGCAGTCATTTAAAAAAGAAGAAGTTATGTCTTACCATAACGTTCCATCTGTATTGTTGATCCTCGTTCAGTCATTACGCATGTGTATCGGTTCCGACCTCGGAACCCAGCCGGCCATTTTCCAAGCTCACGTCAACTTCAAACTCTCGAGCTAAACTCTTACCTACAATCCCCCTCTCCCTGTTACCTCAGATTGAGTTTGCAAGTCAAAGAAGGTAAAGGCTACCTCTGGTCAAATAATCTAAGAGAACCGGATGGTGACAGCCACTAGAAACCACAGGAGGGGGAAGGAGGGAGGGTCATAATGACTGAACAAGGATCAGCAATACAGATGGAACATTGTGGTAAGACATAACTTCTTTATCTGATATTGTTAATCCTCGTTCATTCCTTACGCATGGGACAGAGTCCCCAGCTACCTCTATTCCTGGGAGGCTCTCATGGAAGGACATTCCTGAGTACCATAGAACTGAAAGATGCTCTTCCCCTGGAGGCCAAATCCAATTTGTAACGATTGATGAAGGTATAAGGCATAGCCCAAGTTGCAGCTGCACAGATGTCATGTAAGGAATCTCTGGCATGGAAGGCAGCAGAAGTTGCCACCGACCTTGTTGAATGAGCTTTCATGGTAGTAGGCAACGAGATATTGCGTTGTGTATAAATGAACATCACACAGTCCTTCAACCATCTAGCTAATGTGACCTTAGCAACAGCAGATCCTAATCTATGTCCAAAAAAAGCCAAAAATAACTGGTCAGATTTACGAAAGGGTCTAGTCCTGTTTAAGTAAAAACAAATTTGCCTGTGGGTATCTAGGGTATGTAGGCAATACTCTCCTCTGAATGATTGGGAAAGAAAACTGGCAATTCAATGGCTGTGGTTGTATCATGGAGGAGGTCGGTGTTCATTCTCTTGTTAACTCTACCTCAGAAAAAGCCGAATTAGATAGCATACGGATAGAGGTCACAGCACTCAGAGGAGAAGTGAGCAAACTGTTGCAATTATTTACCGCTGCTGTTCATTCAACGGATAATAAAGGTATGGCGGGCATTCCAGCCTATCTTGCGAACGAAGTAGTATTACCAGCTGAGAGCGTTCAAGGAAAAGGTAATCGAACGGAGGGGGAGCAGAGTAACGCAAGGAAGGAGGTTACAGTGGTCTTTGCAGATCCACTCAAGGGTGTACAGCGAGTAATATCAGCCAGTAGTGACGTATCAACTATCATGGACATACCGAACGGTCAAGGATCAGGTACCAGGAATGTTGGAAGGATTAATGACATTGACTTGCAAGATATGCGCATTTCTAGTCAGCCACACAGACAGCAGGAAACTAAACTCCACAGGCTTTACATTTGATTTTTCTTTATACGAGTATGAGGATGAAGAAGAAATACAACGAATAGGTACTAGACCTAAAAGAGTTATACCGGAGAAAACATATTCTAACATTGTTGCAAAAGCCACCAACAAAGTTAAAGGTACTGTAACATCTAATGTTCCAACTGATTTATCAGATGGAGTTAACAGAACTGAAGGAAACAAAGATGTGCATTTACATACATTTTTTCTACTAATTGTGATTTTGAGAACTATGATAAAGCTAAAAATGTCGAAACAAATGGAAAAGGTTTAATGAATATCTATTTGTTGGGCAAAAAATTGAATATAATAAATGGTATAAAGTTGGACAATGCATATTTAAACAAATGTCTAGTGTTAGAAATTGTATCTATGGGATTGCCTTTTTTTAAACAACCGATGGGTTTAGAACCAACTGTGACCAGTAGAAGTGAATTCAATCAACTATTCAATCAATTTGGATTTAGTTATATGAAGTTGTTAATAAAATACAATGATGAAAAGTTATCCCATTTGATGCAAGAAGTTGAGGAATTGAACCAAAAAATTGTTAGTGATTTATTATTTACACAATGGGAGAACTTGTACAATAAGCAGTTTCATATAGCAGAAAAAAGACACAGATGGGATATGAAAGAAAATGCAAGAAGCTAACTACGGACATGGCTCAGTATAAAGGAGATCAAGCATACAAGTGGAAAGAAATAGATTATGAAAGTATTCACAAAATGAAGGGATATGAACAAACTAAAGGTTTTAAGGGGAATAACACAGAATATAGAGATACATATGACAGTCATAGGAATTATAGACAAAATTTTCAGAAGGGCTGGAAACAACAGCAGACAAAGAGACAAATGGGGAGGGGTTGAAAACAGAACACAACCAATTATCAGGGGGGACCATACAAGGACAAGTACAGGAAACAGAAAGAACATTGGTAAAGAATGACAATAAGCAAGAATGTAACAATACTGACAACATTTATGTGAATGGGATAGTACACAGTTGTAACAACTTTAAAATATACAGTTATTTCAATCTAACATTGAACAAGGCACATTTTGATCTTTTATCCAAAGGAATGAAATATACTCCAACACCCCAATTTCGATTAGTGGATAACCTCTGTGAAAGGAAGTTATTCACGAGGAAATTAAATTTGTCAATTATGTTTAAGGATAAGAACAACGATATAGAACAGGGTATAGACATCATGGAGCGTAAGTTAAAGAAAAAAAGTACATTTGTACCACCAATGCATACAAATGTGGAAATGTATGAAAAACAGGTGATAAAAGAAATACATAGAATTAAAAACAGAAACAATACAAGGATAGGAAAAATACATCATAATCTTACAATAGAAGAGAAAGAAGTATTAAAAAAATTAAAGGGAGACAACAATGTACGTGTAATGAAACCCAACAAGGTAGGTGGAGTGGTCATTTATGATACTTTGGAGTATACCAATAAAATGTTTGACATACTCATACAGTCGGGTAATTATTAAACTGTTTCTGCAAATGAGATCAACATAGCATACCAACGCATAGACTCATATATAGAGGAGTTTTGGATAGACAATAGAATTACTTCAGATGTGTATGAGTTTTTCAGAGTACAGTACCCGGTACTAGCCACATTAGCGGGGATTCCTAAGGTACATAAAGATATAACTGACCCTCCATTTAGACCCATAGTATCGGGTAGTCATTCCAAAACATTTCTGTTAGGGATAGCAGTAGACACTTCGTTGAAAGTCATCTATAAGCAAATTTCACATTTGGTTAAAGATTCTTGGGAATTTTTTGGTAGTTTCCCTATTCATGTTGAACAAAAAAGATGTTTATATGTAATGATAGATGTAATAGATTTGTTTTCATGCATTCCGAAACAATTAGGATTAGAAGCCTTTTGCAACATTATCAAAAAACATACACATATAGATTGGGAAAAGATATGTTTGATTATGGATTGCATGTCTATGGTATTGGATCATAACTACATTTATTATGAAGGTTAACATTACAGACAAAATAGGGGTGTTGCGATGGGTTCAGCATGTGCACCAATTTTTGCTAATTTGGTTATGTTGGATTGGGAGGAGACAGTTGTATTTCCCAATAATATGTTTAAGCATGTGAGACATTATTCTAGGTTTTTAGATGATATCTACATATTATGGGAAGGGAGTTCAGATGAACTTGATTCATTTATAACATTCTTGAATTCCGGTAGTGAATTTCTCAGATTCACGCATTCTGTTAGTAGCAATGGAATAGCATATCTTGATACTTTTATTTCCTATGATGAAGAAGGATTTAAATCTCATATTTACAGAAAAAGTACATTTTCCAATGATTATTTACAGTATACGAGCAATCATCCAAGAAAACAGTTATAGAATATATACAAAAGGCAATGTATAAGGGCAGCCCGCATGACATCTAGGTATGAGGAAATGGTGGATGAATTAGAATATATAACTACATTATTTGATGAAAGAGGTTAAAATAAGGAAATGATGACAGATGTTAAGCAGTATGTCATTCAGGAATGGGGTAAAAAATATCCACCATTATTAGGAAAATATAAGGGAAAGAATAGAATAACTAACAATACAGAATTGAAAGACACAGGAGTGAAATATCAACGTGTCTGTGTGTTGGAATATGGTCCCCATATATATCAGATTAAGAGAATAATGGAAAACAACTGGAAAATATTACTGGTGGATGATGAATTGAAAGAGTTAGTAGGTAACAAACCACATTTTGTGTATAAGATGGGAAGTAATCTTAAGAGACTTTTAGAGCACAGAGGGACGAATAAAGAGACAAATACAATTAATAGTTGCAATAAATCCACTAGTAGATGTGGAAGCTGTAAACAGTGCTGTGTTATAATGGAAGAAAATGAAATTATTTTGGACAATATAAATAACACCAAAATAAGATTTAGACAGGGCAACTGCAATACAAACTATGTGATCTATACGGCAAAGTGCAGTATATGTTCTGGATACTATATAGGGACGACAGAAAGAGCTTTTAAAAAGCGGATATATGATCACCTATATATTATCAAAAAGAAGGATAGCAACAATGCACTGTACAGACATACAGAAAAGTATGGAGAATCACACAATTTTAGATTTGCCATATTAGAACACAAAATATAATTCAAAAGGAGGCAATAGGAAAGGAATTTTGGGGTTTAGAGAAGTATGGTGGCAATTGTATACAGACGCATCAACTCCACCAGGTATGAACGATTACATATCAGTTAAACCTATATTAATTACTAGATTATAGTGTTAAGTAAATAGGATGGAGTATTAGAGTCATGTAGAATGTATAGTGTAAATATTATTAGTAAGGAATTTATAATGTCAATATTACATGTTATGTAAAGTAGTATTGACAAAAATAATGGCAATAAGAGATATTTTATTTAGTAGGTTTGGTCTTAGAGATTGTTGATACGTTTTTCAGAATTGTACATAGTTCATTGTAAGTGTATAGTGGTTTTTATATTACTATTTTTATATGTATTATTACACATGTAGAATTAATATTTAGCATTTTTATGTTTTTTAACAATTGATATATTTTGTCTAATATTTTTGGTTAATATTTTTGTACATTGAGTACAGTTTTATACAATTAGAATGCACATATATACAGTGCATAAATTAATTTTTAAAGCGTTACCTAGTATAAACACATATAGTTATATATTGAGTGATATCACTTTAAGGGCAGACCTTTTTTTGAAATTTTAGGCACCTAAAAAGTTATTTAAACGTATGAGAAAATTGGTAACGCTGTTCTGAAGAAGCCCACATAGAGTGGGTGAAAGCGCTAAACCATCTTAAGTTTGCTTATTGATGAAGTGGATTCCTGTTCGTTTTTTAAAATAAAGGATAATATCACAGGTGTTTGCACAGCGATTCCTCTGTGTTAGTAACGTTGTATTTACGAAGAAGCAATTCAATGGCTTGATTAACGGACATTTCAGAGATCACTTTAGGCAGAAAGGATGGATTAGTTCTCAGAGACACTCTATCTCTATGAATAATCAAGTATGGACTCTTGATACATAGAGCTTGAAGCTCAGAAATACGTCTGGCAGAAGTAATGGTGACCAAAAACAAGGTTTTCCATGACAAATACTTGAGGTTGCAAAAAGAGGTGGGTTCGAAAGGTGGCATTGTCAGAGCTTGTAGAACTAATGATAAATCCCATGGTTGAATAGGTTCTCTAAAAGGTGGCTTCAGATGATTCACATCTTTTATGAAGGTCTTGCACAATTTGTGGGACATAAGAGAGGAATCTTGGACACCCTCATGAAAATTAGAAATTGCAGCCAGATGAACTCTAATGGTAGAGGCCGATAGATCCAATTGAAAGAGGTCGGCCAGATAGTCTAGTATTATCGACACTGGTGCTAAGAAGGGATCTACTTGTTTAGCTTTTAGCCAACAGGTAAATCTTTTCCACTTGTTCAGATATGTAATTCTAGTGGAAGATTTATGAGATGCAATGAGAATATCACGTACTGATAAAGAAAGATCATTCTGCCTGGTAATGAAGGGCATTGGAGTAGCCAAGCCATGAGCTCAAGTTGGGATGAATCAGGTTCTGTGGATGTGAGATCAACTCTGGGGTTGGATGGAGAATCCATGGTCGATCTAGTAGATGAGGCCAAAGAAAGGGGAACCAAATCTATCATGGCCAATATGGTGCTATGAGGATCACCTTGCTCTTCAACCGACGGGCTTTCTTCAGAAACGGGAATGAAGGGAAAGGGTGGAAATGCATAAAGAAGACCCGAGGGCCAATCGTGGACTTCAGCGTCCCTGGGTGACTGTCCTGGAGGGGGAATCAGGGCGAAGTAGTTGCGGCATTTGTAGTTGGTCGGGGATGCAAAGAGGTCGCAGCAAGGATGGCCCCAGCAGTGGAAGATTGCCGCTATCAAGGGATTCAGGGACCACTCATGAGGTTGAAGAATGCACCTGCTGAGTCTGTCTGCTATCATGTTGGAACTCCCGGGAATGTGCGTTGCTAGAAGAAAATGGTTGGTAGCCATTGCCCATTGCCATATCCTCATGGCCTCTCGACAAAGGGGGTAAGATTTGGTTCCACCTTGCTTGTTGATGTACCAGACCACCGCCATGTTGTCTGATTGAATCGCAATCATCCCATATGGCAGCAGGGGATGGAATGCTTGCAACGCCAGAAGCACGCCCTCAGCTCTAGAACGTTTATATGCAGATGGGCCTCCAGTTCGGACCAAGTGCCTTGGACTGTCCGTCCCTGACATAGCCCCCCCACCCCATCACGGAGGCGTCCGTGGTCACCATGGCCTTGGGTTGCTGGGGGGAGAAGGGGTGAGACCATTGTGACAAATTGTGTGTCATCCACCAATTTAAATCCTGTTTGCACCTGTGGGTTACTCGAACCATGGCTGAAAGAGGATGCTGAAAAGGATACCATTGGGTAAGCAGTAGCCATTGTAGGAGCCTCATGTAAAACCTGGCCAGGGGAACAATGGTGATGGAGACTACCATGGAACTCAACAGCTGTAGAACCGAGTGAGCCGTGGATTTCTCCTTTGAAAGGATTGGAATCAGTTGTTGCTTTATCCTTAGAATTCTGTGCTCTGGAATAGCAGCTCTGCAGTTCTTTGTGTCCAAGATAACCCCTATGAATTCTGTCGACTGAGATGGAGTAAGATTGGATTTTTGCCAGTTTATGGTTATGCCTAGTCTTTGAGAAGTGAGGAGAGAGTATGCCTGGGCTTCTTCCAGTAGATGTCTGGTGGGCTGGAAATGAGACAGTCGTCTAGGTATGGAAACACTTGGAATCCTTGAAGTCGCAGGTGAGCTGTGACAACTGCCATGCACTTTGTGAACACTCTAGGGGCTGTAGAGAGTCCGAAGGGCAGCACTCTGAACTGGTAGTGACTGGCTCCCACACAAAAGTGCGGAAATCATCTTGATGGCCTGTCCACTTTTATGTGGTAGTACGCATCTTGAAGATCTATCGAGCACATCCAATTGTCTTTTTCCAAAAGCGGGAGGATAGATTGTATTGTGACCATCTGGAATTTTTGTACTCTCACAAACTTGTTCAATACACTGAGATCCAAAATTGGGCTCCAGTCCCCGGTTTTCTTTGGCACCAAAAATAGTCTTGAGTAGAATCCGGATCCTATTTGGTCTGGAGGGACTATTTGGATGACTCTCTTTCTTAGCAGCTTTTCTATCTCTAGTGTTGCTTCTTCCCTTTGACTGGGTGGCATGTTGGGAAGGTTTTTTGAAGGGGCAGGGCAAAGATCGAAGGGGATATGATAACCTCTGGTTATAACCCTTTGTACCCAAGAATCGGTGGTGATGGTTAGCCAGGCAGAAGGGTACAAGGAGAAACTTCCCCCAACCACCTCCAGAGGAAAGGAGTTGGGCCGCTCTTCAGGAGCGCTGGTAGGATTGACCAGGGAAACGATCCCTGGCCACTTTGTTACGGACCTCATCAGACACGGCACCAGCCAAGGTTTCACTTCCCTATCCTGTCCAGGGTCCTTGACTCTTTGTTAGGCGGATAGACAGTCTGGCTTTCTTCTTCTGCCAGATCCTTTTGTGTTGCGGCTGCCACCACCAAAGCATCCACAGGAAGACCTTTGGACCAATGGGGATCCAAAGCAGGAGAGGACAAAATCTTATCTGGCCTCCGGGGAATAGCTTTGACGGTATCAGGAGCCTTCCAAGCACGCTGCATGATAAGCCGGACAAGTTCATCGGCAGGTGGAGTAACCCAGGAGGTAGTGGGCCAGGCGCGAAAGGCCTGCAGGAACACAGATTCCTCAGAGGTCAGATTAGAGGTCTGCCGGTCACCTCTCTGCTTCAGGATTTCAAGGATATCACCAAAGGATACCTCAGAGGGTGACCAGGGGATCCTTCCCCTTCATTGAAATCTGTGTCTTCTGTGAGGGACTCCTCTGTGGAGTCCATGTGCTTCCTCTTACATGAACTTTTGCGGTGGACCTCCTCAGCGGGGGAAGCTGGAGAAGACAGAGGAAATGGGGATTCCTGTGGGAATATGTCATGAGGCCCTTGCACTCGGTGTCCGCTAGGTGCGACTTGTGAAACCAGTGTACCAGAGGAGGGCGGAGGTATAGATAGTCCAGTATCACCAGCAGCAGCGAAAGCCTTCTCCATCAGTTGGAAGGCTGGTCCACCTGAAGAGGAGTGCATGTCTAGGACAGGGGTCACCCCTCCCCTAAGTGGCTCAGCCTGCCGACCCGGAGTCCCTGGATGGCTGTGGAGCAGCAAACTATGCGTGTCACAACACATGACATCCTAGGTCATAGCAAAACTTTCCTGCCATGAAGGCAACTGTGGTTCCTTTGTGAGATCCATAAAGGGGACCGCAGAAGGGGAAGACTGTGCTATATCCATGGACTTCAAAGGCAATGAAGGAGGAGAATAAGAAGGGGTCTTTGGAGATGGGTGATCACCTCCCAAGGAAGGATAGTTCCTGAAGGGTGGGATACCTCTGGCCAAGAATACCTGATCCACAAGACGCAACACATCTAGTGGACCTCAAGGAGACTGAGGGAGAAACAGGCCTGTCCACAGAAGAGGCAAACTCTGTGCCCATCTCACCCGTCCGCACCAAGGACAACGGTGCCGAGAGAGACTGAACTACGGGTGTCTGCACCGAAGAAGTCATCGGTGCCAAGGTCCCGGTCTGCACTGACACAGGGATCGGTGCAGAAGTAGTTGTTGGTACCGAAGCTGGAACCGACAAAACTGGAGTCAACAATAAAGGCATCAGTTCCAAAAAAGACCTCGGAGCCAACGTGGTCAAGGTCTGCGCTGACTGAACGGTTGGTGCTGTTACAGTGGTAATAGTCTGAACCGAGGAGCCCCTCGGTGCCAATATAGTGAAGGCTGCAGGAGAAGACGGAATTTTAGCCTTTTTAGGTTTTGGTTGGCGGGAGTCCCCAGCCGGGGACGAGGGCAAAGATTTAGCCTTGGTACATCCAAGATTTTCTTATGGGCTCTAGGAGGGGTTGAGGCCTCCGACCCATAAATAGTCTCTGAAAAGGGAGATTTAAGAAGTCCCTTCAGTAAGAGCTTGTTTTTCCTTTACAACAAGGTTCTATTCGAAAAGTTCTCACAAATAGTACAGGGCGGGTCAACAGACAAGTGGGACGTCCCCAAACAATAAACGCTCAAAGAGTGTGCATCAGAAGTAGGTAGTTTGTGTCCACAATCAGAACACCACTTAAACCCCGGATTACCTTTCTTATCTGCCATGAAAGCAAATTAATTAATCGAAAAAGGTACCAACAATGGTACAAAAGAATACCCGAAGGTATGAGAAAAAAAAAAAAAAAAGGAAAGGATTACCAACGATTGTAAAGAGAGAATACCTCATGGTAAAAAGGTAAAGAAAAGAGCAGAAAAACCTGAAGAAAATATGTATGCTAGATGCGATAGGGTAAGAGACAATGAAATATAAACTTTTCTGACAGAAAAGTAATCTGAAAGACTATTAAACAACAAATAACTGTACTTAGCTCAAGAGAAGTAGCCTGACACGACCGAATGGCAATGCAGCAAATGAAATCTGAGGTAAGAGGGAGAGGGGCATTGAGGGTAAGAGTTTAGCTAGAGTTTGAAGCTGACGCGAGCTTGGAAAATGGCCAGCTCGGTTCCGAGGTCAGAACTGATACCCATGCGTAAGGAATGAACGAAAATTAACAATATCAGATCTATTATTCTATTATACTGCAAATCATTTATGTTTATTATTTATTTATTTATTAAATTATTTTACATTTAAAAAGTAATACTTGTGTCACGTTTAACTACTTTCTCAGGTAATACTCGCTGCCACTTTGTAGACTGTTTCTATTAGAAGACAGAAACAAAGACACTCTCAGATGAATCCACACTCTGCTCCACCTTTCTTCCCTTCCACCTCACCCTCTTTCTCACTCACCCCTGCATTGTTATAGTTATAATAAAAAGCTGCTCCCCTCATATTATTAGCCAATAGGGCCTTGCCAGTTCAGATCTTTTGACTACAGTCATAGAATTCTTCAGTCATTTGACTATATCTCTTCCCACTACAGCCTCTAGCCATATATATTCATAGGTCTACACTAAGCATCAGCTGGCTAGCCCATTAGAAGCCTAGCCACTGCAATTCCCACTACTTGCTTTCTCTGAGCTAGACTAGAGGTGAATTTATGTATCCCATCCACTCATTCAGAATGGACTTTGAAAGAGTTAAGAAGCTACTTTGTTAAGTAAGGTGAGGGGAGCTCATTCTATAGGTAGGGTGTCCTCTGGGTAAGGTATCTAATCTCACCATCAGGTTCTGTTAATATTACAATGCAGATTTTGATCCCTAGAGTGTGTACTGGTGGTGGTGGTGCTGTGTTTCTTGCAAACATAAAAAGTCAAACAGGACAGGGTCATTTGAAACCTTGTAAAGTAAGAACAGGTTTGCTTCAAGAGGTATACTGTGGAAGTGCTCCAAAAGTTTATACAAAAATGTTGGAAACACATCTCTTGTAGAACTGTAACAACTGCCAATGATTGCTTCAAGGTTGCTACTACCTGCAGTTGTTAGGACTATGAAGGGAAAAAGATGATTATACAAGTCCAACTTGTCTTTCTCATGGGAAAGCCAACTAGGAGTGCTAAGACTCATATTCAAGGATAGACCAGCTACAATTCAAGAAGTCCAAACACAAAGAAGAAAGAACAGTAGGATTGACCTAAAACTCTAAAAGTATAAATCCAAAATATTACATAAAATGCTTGGCGCTTGCTAGCTTCTTCCTCAGATAAGAAAACCATAGAAAATCTATATTAAAAAAAGAAAAGAAAAACAGTTACAAGGAATGACTGTACAACAAAGGAATATTGTAAAGTAACTAAAGTGTTAAATTTAGTGATATGAAGGTCTCTAATCTTAACATGCAAATGCTGGTATTCCCAGACATACCGTGTAGAGGCATACAAGCCCTCTTTTCAGTATGTATTGCTAACACCCATTCATGACTGTGATTCATAGACACAGATTATGGACTTTAATAGTTGTGTACAGATATCACCAAGTGCTTTATAAATTGCAACCCAGTATATTATATATAGTGATGAACAGTAGGCTCCGACACTAAATTAATTCTCACACTACTCTACAGCCAAGCAGATACTGTCCTGATATCCACTGTTGTGCCCTGGTATTATGCCTGACTTGAGTCATATACATATCAAAGTCATAAGGCATGACAGTGGAGTTAAGCTGATTACCATGATATGGAAACTGTGAGATCTGGTGCTGTGCAAGCCACCATGGAGAAAGGTTCACCTACACCAAGCTAATATGCTGTTCAGTTTTATATGCGGAGCAAAGAATTAGCAGGGAAGGGGGATCACCATATTGTCAAACACAGCACCATGGTCCTGCATATGGCCGCTGTCACCTAGGTTACCTCACTGGAGTCAGATACTACTTCAGTGATGCTGCACTGGTGAATTACGTGCAGTTCTGTACTTATTGCATGACGTACAGTGCTAACATAATGGGGCAAGACAACATATGAGGTCTTGCTCCAGGCTGTATTACTCTTTATGAATCATTAGACTTTGTTATGCTGAGTACATGCCCTGCTCCACTCTGTACTAGTGATTAAGTCTAGCACCCAATGTCAGTTGAATTCTTAATGAAAGAAGGTACGTTTTGTGGCAGACAGCTTTAAACAGTGCTATTATACACATCCATCCACATCTCCTTTTCCCATTTTTGTACATGAGGTTGGGGTGTCACTCCAACAATGACAATCATCTAGAGCCAAGGTTTACAACAAGCCATAGAATAGTAACTTACACAAATGCTGTAAAACCTGAAAGACACTAGCCCTGATTCTTTTGTTGGCATCAACTAGAAAACATTTCCATTTTCCAGTATGTGATCTTCTAGTAGCAGGATTTCTTGCCTCCATTAATACCTGTTGCATGTCCTCAGACAGCAGGTTCTTAAAAGGTAATAAGACCCTATCATCCAGACAGTCATTTGCAGTTGTTCAGGGTCAGGATGTATCAAATACCCCTAATCTTGTGTGAGTAAATCCAGTCTTGGGGGGGGAGCTTGTGGTAACTGTTCCTGGCAAAATCAAAAAGAAGTATCACTATTGCCTGGGTGAGACAGATGTCACCATAATGATCTTAGGCGATTCCTTCTGAATCTTCAGAAGTACCTTGGATATCACTGGAAAGAGTGGAAAAGCATACAGCAACACACCTGTCCATTGAAAAGAAAAGGCTTCTGTCTTCCAGGCCTTCTTGCATGGAGTCCTGGAACAGAATTTTGCTAGATTTTGTTTAGAGAGCAGGAAAAAAGGTCTGCCTGAGGTTATCCCCACAGATGGAGCCAATCTTTAAAGAGCCCCTGATTCATTCTCAATTCGTGATGGTCTGCCTTGGTTCTGCTCAGCTTGTCTGCCACCCAATTTTTCTGACAGAATGTACAATGCCTATATAGTGAGATTATGCTGTAAACCTATATCCCATGATAACACGACTAGTCTGCATAGGGAGTAAGATATGGTTTCCCTTTGCTTATGTAGCACTTCACTGTGGTATTGTCTGTAAACACATGAAGAGGTCCCAGGGATCAGAGACAATTCAGAGTCAAGAGCAGAGGTTGCACCTCTTTTATGTTTGTGTTTTTGCCTGTTTTTTTTCTTTTTTTTTTGTCCCAAAGACCTTGCACTTGTAAGCTCCTTTAAACTACTCCTCAAGCAAAATCTGAGGCGTCTGTTGTGACTGACTGCTTTGAAGCAGAAGGAGAGCATGGGATACCTGGATTCAAAGAAATCTGATGTCTCTGCCATATGGTTTCCATTTTTACAAACCCCAGAACTTGAATTTGAAAAGTCAATGAGTATTGATGCTGGGACCAAAGAGATTTCATTCTTTCTCTTGTGGAATCTTGCAAGAGGAATCAAGAGAGTCATGGATACCATAAGACCCAGAATTCTGAGGTATTCCCTCACTGAGACAGAAGTCTGAGGGGAAAACTTCAAGAACAGATTTTTTTTCTGTGGAGGAAAAGCTCCTTGTACTGAGGTGTCCAGTAGGTACCTCACTAACAAAATCCTGTGACAGGGACTCAGAAAAGACTTTTGAATATTGTCTTGGAATCCCAGTCTGTGTAGGTCTCTGACCCAGAAGAGAGGTTTACACTTTGAAAAAGGCTGTGTAAAGATAACCATCTCACCTAAATATGGAAAAATGTGAATACCCTGCAGCTTGCCGTCGGCTATCCCTGAGGTTAGATACTTTGTGAACACACTTGAAGAAGTAGATAGCCTAAAGAGTAAGGCAGAGGACTGATAATGTGAGCTAGACTCACAAAACCTTAAGAAATGCCTGAAATCTGGATGAACAGGAATGTGATGATATGCATCATTTAAAGCTAAGATTATTTAAAAAAAATTAAATAAGGATGGGGCAATAACAGATTGTGAAGTGAAAGCATTTTGAAACAGGTTATTATCACAAAATGATCAAGACCACTGGTTCAGACCCAAAAGTATTTTATTCTCTAGCGTCTCGGTACAAAACCTTCCAGGAACCACTGGTTCAGATCCAAAGGTATTTTATTCTGTAGTGCTTTGGTACAAAACCTTCCAGGAAGTACCTCCTGGAAGGTTTTGTACCGAGACGCTAAAGAATAAAATACTTTTGGGTCTGAGACAGTGGTCTTGATGTTCTTATTGTTGCTAGTTGTATTGGACTATTATCACAAAATGGTTCAGGAAAGAAAGATCCAAAACTGGTCTCCATGAATCTTCTTTCTCTGGCGCTAAAACATTCTTGAGTAAAATCCTTTCTCTAACTGCAGAGGAGTAGGAGGAACAGCTTCTATTACCCAAAAGACATATGATGTAAAACAGGAAGAAAGAGAAGAGAGTGGTCTGAAAGACTGGGAGGAATCCCCAGAAAAGGAGGAAGTTCCTCCCACTGCCATCTGTAGCCTAGATGGGTCACATCCAAAACCCATTTGTCTGAAACAATCTGTTGCCAAAGACAGAAATGAATATTCAGACTTTCTGGGAGGATTAAGAGACTGCTAGGATAGGAGAGGGGAATAAGGTCCCTCATTCTTTGTTCTGAGGGTTCCTGCTTTCTTTTCTGAACCTCCCCCGCAATTTCTATTCTAAATGTCTGCTTACCAGCATTCTACTGAGACTGTTTCTGTGGGGTTTTTTTGCCAAAGTTTGTCAAGGGGACAAAGAACCCCTTGGAAAAATCGGAGAAGGAAAGCTAAAAAATCTGAGAAATTCTCTGAATCAGTTCTCCCCTCTCATCATACACTTTAATGATTTCTGCAGCAGAAGATCAAAGAACTAAATCACTGTTCAAGGAAGAATTCAAAATGTAATTTATGTATCTTCTGGGAGGTTATGAGAATGCAGCCAGGCAAACCTCAATAAAGCAGTTCCAGCAGCAGCAGCAGCCCTGGAAGTAATATCTACAGAGTTATAAAAAAAGAAAAAGTTATGTACTCACCATAATGTTCCATCTGTGTTGTCCATTTTCATTCTTCCTCAACTGTTGGGTTTGGATCCAACCCTCGGATCTGACTCAGATGCTTTTTCCAGCTTGTGGAACACTGAAACTCTCTAGCTCCTCCCTTACCCATAACGCACTTGTCCCCTAGCATACCTCAGATCTTGTTTGCTGACTGTTAAGTCTATGTAATATTTAACAAAATATAAAGAGATGAAAGAACAATGTCTGGAGATCAAATAAGGGAATATTGTTTCCTTTACTTTCTGTAATCCTTCCAGAAGTCAAAATGCTAGGGGGTTGGAGGGAGGGAAGTTGAGGAAGAATGAAAATGGACAACACAGTTGGAACGTTATGGTGATTGGTGAGTACATAACTTTTTTATCTGATATTGTAATTTTCATTCATTCGTCAACTGTTGGGACAGAGTCCACAGCTATCTAAATCCAAGGAGGCCTCTAAGGAAAGATATTCCTGAGCACCACTGAGCCGAAGGTTGCTCTTCCCCTAGAGACCAGATCCAATTTGTAATGAGCAATAAAGGTACAGGATTAGCCCTAGCTGCAGCTGCACAAATGTCATCCAGGAAAGATCTGGATAAAAATACAGAAGAAGTTGCCACAGACCTGGAAGAATGAACTTTTAGAGGTTTTGGCAAAGACAAACCCAATTTTTTGTAAACAAATATAAAACAGTTAACCATTTGGCTAAGGTTACTTTAGTAACTCGTTTGCCCAATTTTGAATCTGAAAAAGAGACAAATAATCTGATTTCCTAAAAATGTTTGTCATATGCAGATAAAAACTTAACTGTCCTTGAACATCCAACAGGATGAAAAACCTCAGGGATTGCAACATATACTCTCCTTTGTTTGAAATTTTTGGAATGAAAACTATAAGCTTGATAGCTTGATAAATTTTGGATTCTGACACCACCTTAAGAAGAAAGGATGGGTTGGTTTGTAAGAATGCCCTGTCCTTACGAAAAATAAAATAAGGAAGTTTAGAAGACAGGGCTTAAAGTTCTGTTACTCTTCTAGCTGATGTAATGGCCACCAAAAAGACAGTCTTCCAAGTTAAAAATTTTAGTCCACACTTGGCTACAGTTCAAAGGGAGATTGGGTCAATGATTGTAAAACCAAATTCATATCCCACAGGGGAGTGGGTTCTTGATCTTTAAAAAGGTGTCTAAAAGAAAGGTTCCCCTTATATAGGCCTTACGTTTGGAAGAAGCTAAAGATGAATTATTTACTCCACTGTGAAAATTAGAAATCGCAGCTAGTTGTATTTTTATAGTTGAAGAACTAGCATCTTTGTTAAAAATTTTAGCTAAAAACTCATGAACTTTAGGTACTGTCACTGAAAAAGGGCCACTGTCATTTTGCTGCTTCCAAATAACAAACCTTTTCCATTTAGTTCTATAAATTTTTCTAGTTGACGTTTTGTGGGAGGATAAAAGAATGTGAAGGACAGGGAAGGAGAGCCTGAGCTGTCTTGCTATCAACAGAAGTGGAGAAACCGTGTGATCAGTTTTAGAGCCAAGATGTCTGGGAGTATCATTTCTGTCAGATGAGACAGAAGGCCCGGATCTAGATCCAGAATCCATGGTTGGCAAAGCAGAAGAGGCCAAAGAAAGGGGAACCAAATCTGACAAGGCCAATAAGAAGCAATGAGGATGACTGTGTTCTTTAATTGAGATGCTTTCTAAACGAATTTGGGGATTAGAGTTACTGGGGGAAAGGCATAGAGGAGACCAGGGTGCCAATTGTGGAGAACAGCATCTCTTAGTGACTCCCCTGGTGGGGGGACCAGGGCAAAGAACCTGCTGTCCTTGTTCAGGGAAGATGCAAAGAAATCATAGCAAAGTTAGCCCCATCAATGGAATATCTTTTCTGCCACTTTCATGTTGAGTGACCAGTCCTGAGACATTAAAATGGACCTGCTTAATTTGTCTTCTATCATGGTTGGTTTCCCCAGAATGTGCATTGCTATCAGAAATCGATTGGATGAGATCACATTTTCAAAGCTTATCAACACAGGGGATAAGATTTGGTTCCTCTTTGTTTGTTGATGTACCAGACCACTGACATATTGTCCATATGAATCTCAATGGTCCTGGAGGGGACAGTGTCTTGGAAGGTCTGCTATGCTAAGAGGACTGCTCTCACGTCTAGGACATTGATATGCATATTGGCTTCTTTGGGAGACCATGTACCTTGGACTGCCTTTCCCAAGAAGTGCCTCACCCACTTAAACTGGGAATTGTCTGGTGACTATGGCCTCGGGCTGAGAGAGAGTGAAGGGGAAACACTGCATTATCTGATCAGAGTAAATCAACCAAAGGAGGTCATTTTTACCTGCCAGAGTTATCTTGATTTGGGTAGATAAGGGTTGATGAAGAATAGACCACTGAGTCGCTAGGGTCCACTGAAGAATTCTCATGTGGTATTATGCTAATGGAACCAAAACTATCCCATCAGACACTGACCCCAATGCTTGAAGGATCAACCGAGCTGAGGCAGAGGAATTTTGAATGATCTTTATAACCTGAAATTGTATGGTTTGTATCCTTGGTAAAGGAAGAGAGGCTGTCAAAGATACTGTGTTGAACAAAGCTCTGATAAGCTCTAAAATCTGAGTTGGTTCTAGTTCAGATTTGTTGTGATTTATAGTACTCCTCAAGTGACAGCATAACTGGAGGACATAACATTGTGCTTTGATCAGATGATGCCTGGTCAGAATGGTTATGAGCTAGTCATCTAAGTAAGGAAACACCCAGAATCCCTGCAGTCTCAAGTGAGCTGCTACTACTGCCATGCATTTGTTGAACACCCTGGGGCTGTGGTGAGACCAAATGTCAGAGCTCTGAATTGGTAATTACTGGCTCCCACCCAGAAACGTAGGTATCTTCTGGTCCATCTGTTGATTTTTATATGATAGTATGCATCCTGAAGATCTACTGAACACACACAGTCATCCTTGTGTAGAAAGGGCAGAATGGACTGAACAGTTGCCATCCAGAACTTGGTGTACTAAACTGACTTGTTCAGATTGCTGAGATCCAAAATTGGTATCAGTCCTGTTTTCTTTGGCAGTAATAAAGAATCTTGAGTAAGTTCTGGACTCTTTCTTGTCTGGGGGACTTCTTGGTGTTAGTAGTTTTATGGGCCTCCTCTGCCATGTGGGTGGCATCTTCCGTTAGAAGTTCCTCCTCTGTCCCTGAGGAAACCATCCCCAAGTAGATCTTGGAAGGGACCCTGGGACTTTCTGAACCACATTTTTCAACCTCCTCACTGATTCCTAGAAAAGGTCCTTTGTGAAGTCAAAAAACATACGCCCACAGCAGTCTGGGTCTTACCATCCTCCTGACACCTGGATAATGTGTCTTTAACCTTGGGGCAAAATAAAGAACTTCTTTCAAAGGAAGCATTGACAAAGGAAGACTTGAAGGGCTCTGCAAAGTTACACAGTGCATCCAAGCATGCCTACTAATGGAAGTGCCTGAACCCGCTGCACCTGAGGTACCTTCAGCTGCATGGAAAATGAGTCTCATGGATGAATTTAAAATAGACTGTAGGGTAGCCAACTGTGAGGCAATCAAGCTCTGTTCCTCAAAAGTAATGGTCCCAGAGAGGGATTTGGTGAGGTCTTTAATGAAATCCTTCTGGAGTCTGGTGAAGTGTGCCCAATAATTCAGTGACCAAAGTGCAAAAACCTCTGAAGCATATATAGATATATATATATGCTTCCCGAATCTGTACAGTACCCTAGCCTTCCTGTTGGTGAGGATGAGCATAGGAATTTTGTTCTGTAAGTTGTTTTTTTTGTGGCCGACACTCTGACCATGGCATCAACTGGTACTCCTCTGCTCCAAAATTCCCTATCCTTGGGTGGTGCCTGCCATTATCCTGTCTGGTATCTTAGGGATTGGCTCAGTGCAGTCAGGTTCCTCCCACACCCACCGAAAGATCAAATCAATAAGCTCATCAGCAGGCAGAGTCACCCAGGAGGCAGATGGGCCAGCCCCAATGGCTTCCAGGAATACTGATTCCTCTTGGGAAGGGTTGACGGTTGACCAACCACTCCTTTGCTTGAGGATCTGTAGTATGTCTGCAAATTACACGTCATTGAGTAGTGATCTTGGGGACCCTTCCCTCTCACTGAAATCAGTATCCTCTGTGACAGACTCTTGAGGAGAGTCTAAGTGCCTTGTTTTGCACTTTCTCTTCCTTGGGACTTCTTAGGCAGGATGTTCGGGAGAAGTATCAGAAGCTATCAATATACACTGTGGGGTATCCTGGACACTTTGAACTGGGTGTCCCTGTGGTGCAGGAAATTGAGGTTCAAGATGCAAACACAACTGGGTCTGGGAGGAAGGAGTGGAGAAGGATGGATACATCCTTTCTCTTGAAGCAGAGAAAAATCTCTCCTCTACTTCAAAAGCAGAGTGCCTTGGAGAGAGAAAGAGACCAATGGCTCCAAGAAGACATGCTTCTGAACTGTCGGCTCCTTCTGACCTGAAGGCAAACCACTCGAAGCAGGGGTTGTAGACGAGCTGTCCAGCACCAAGGCTCTGAGGGGCAGAAATGGCTCCAACAACCTTGGAATGGACTTCAACACCTCGGATCCGGTGCCGACACTATGACTCCGAGAGTCATCTGGCTCCGATGTGCTTGGAGCATGTCCACTCAAAGACGGTATCAGCGTAGGAGATACAACGATCTTTGGATTCAATATGGACAAGTCTGGGATTCTTGGATCCAACTGCTCTGAGACTACTTTATCAGATCTGAGGAAGATGGATCCGATACTTCTGTCATAGTCTTTGGATCCAAAGTAGCCGGACTGGAGGGTTTCTTCTTTTTGCCAGCAACAACTTCCCCAGAGATAGGCACGACATTCTGGCTAAGCAAAAGCATATTCCTTGCCACTTCTCTTATGATTAACAAGAGTGACTCTCACTTGCCTCCTGAGGGGAACTCAACAGGTGCAGAGGATGTGGCTAACCCATGGTCCATGATGGCTGTATGGACTACACCAGAGAGATCCAAAGAAAAAGATGAGTAGATTGAAGAACCAGCTCTGACCACAGCAGAGTCACCCAGTTGTGGTTGTGGCAAATTACCAGTCTGATGTAGTGGCAAAGGCTGCTTAACAATTTTTTTGCTTCTGTGACAGGAAGAAGGTCTGAAGGACGGACCTGTACTATGTTGCACGGTCAAGCCAAAAATGGTGTTTGTTTCCCGGGGAAGCTTAGCAACAACTGTAGGTAAAAATGGAAAGTAGCAAAAAAGCAACTTTTTTTTCCCAGAAAAAAACCCAGTAAAAAGCAATTTAACCATTTTCCTCCAGTCCCAAAGGGTAACCTGACTACAGTTTATCCACATAAAAAGTAGTTTTAATCAAATTTTAACAACTTTTTCCCACAAAATTTAAAAAGTGCACTCTCATTCAAAAGTACATAAATGTTACAAGACAGTCAAAAACACTTTTTTTAAAGAAAACATGTTTTCTCAAGTAAAAAATTAATGTAGAAGCTTTTTTCCCCACTGAGGAATCTTATCTGCCCAGCAAAGGATCAGCATTCGACCCACAAAAGCCTACGGTGTATCACTCTTCTCAGCTTAAGGACAACTCCGAAGCTGACTAATGGCTTGGGTGCATTAAAGGTGTCCTGAAACTTTGGAAGCTGGTCGGCTGTTATGTCCTATGCAAGACATAACTCATTAGCTACGGTTACTGCGGCAAGTGATCTTAATAATGAACATCACCATTTAAACCAGACCTCCATTGTCTTGTAATGTATGGCTAGATGTAAAGCTACCTGATACATGGAATAAGGGATGTAGATCCTTAAATACGCTCACAAAAACACACAATACCAAACCTATTTTGTTTTGCTCACCCCTCGTTACAAAAAATAAAATAAAAAAATATTAAGTTGTCTTCTTTATACTCCACCATTCTTATGTTGACACCATTTTATTTTAAGTGGTTACAAAATATGCTGCAGTTACTCTTTTCATTTCTTAGGATCAATACAAGCAAGCCCCACCCCTAACACACATGTAAGAATGGGACTCAGTAGACAAGAATAATACTTAAATTAATATATTTATTCATTTCTGACACCAGCACGTAAATGAGTTTACATCCTGCTAGTAACAATATTAAAATAACTGACTTATGATCTGTACTGGTGACTGTTAAGTATAATACGCATAAGTGTTCCACTTAATACAATATCATTTCTACTTCAACTGTTAAAGGGTTACAACAGTTCTGTGAAACACAATAATGTACCACTTTATTATGACAAATTACAATTTGTTAAGAATGCATTTCGGCATCCTGGAACAAAAATTAATGTCATCATTACAATTAAAAGTTATCTCACTCCCATGGCCAAATTTTTCTAGTAATATCTACCACATAGTGATGACATGCTATAAAAGCTAAAGTGCAAGACATGCACAAATTCACTTTATGTAGCTTAAGTAATATCTAAGATGAGATCACAACTATGATGTCAGTAGCTTGTAGAATACTAGCCAAACTAAAATGTTAAAATCTAAAAATCTAGACTCTAATCTTATATGTAAAACCTACACAAGATGGCAAATGACACAAGTTGGATCTTTTTTCAGACTAGAATAAATACTTGGATTTTACTTTTCTTATTTGTACATACAAGTCATGCTTTTTTAGAGTGAGATACTTTTTCTTCTGTAAACTATAACTTTTGAAAGTTGGATGCATATTCAAAGCCATAGGCTCTGTGTCTCTCCCTTAGAATGGAAGATATAACTAAAAGATAATCATTATTCTTGAAAATAGTTTAGAACATTTAAAACCTCCCTAATTCCATTAGGGTTGTTATACACTGCCAAAAAATACACACAATTCTTTTTTTTTTAAATAGCTCTTTTTTCATAAAATGTGGCTTTTCATACTCCATTCTCACAAAATAAGTGCTCAACAAAACAAATAGCCAGAAATAATAAACATAACTGTAGAACAGAAAATGTGGGAATGTATTTTTTTTTTGGGTGGGGGAGTGCATTTTGGTTCTATTATGAAACAATGACTTCCTAATTTGATGTTGCAAAAGAACAAAAAAATAACTGAAAAACAAAAGGGGAAAAATCCTTTTTTCTTGTTTTTGTCCCCCTGCACCCCCAGTGAGAGACAGCAAGCCCCCCAAAAACTTATATATACCAACTCCATGGTTACATCAACTCAAAAGAAGGAAGAAATCTCCCTAAATTAGTGAATGATTGCCAGCACACAATCAGAAATTGCACTGGCAATGATTCCTATGGCAACAAGCATTAAGTGTTATGCCATTCTTCTTCTTCTTTTCGTCAGGCTACTGATGCTCAAGCAATTCCTCCTACAACGTGTGTAGGGAAGATGTGCATTTATGAAGCATTTTCCAAATGAATTAACATAGGCAGTGCCATAAGGGTAACAAAGGTCACTAAAAGAATTCTGGGGATTTCCCAGCAAACTTTTGGATTATTTTTTTTTTACATCATATAATTATTTAAATGGCGACTTAGGGAGTTCTGCACCTTATGTAATTCCTCTAAAATTAATTCCTACACCTGCATGTGGAATAGTGATTTGCTTTTCATGTTTCTATTGAAATAATGCTGCTAAAAGGATATCTTAGTGCATAAAATACTCTGTATTGCATAACTGCTTGTCATATTCTTTAGCAAAAGCATCCCTTCTTGCAAAAGGGATAATTCTGTAACATGTCAATGTGATGATTAAGTATAATTCACATTGCAATATATTTTTAACCTTACCCAAACCACTTGTTATTTAATATATTGTTTTCTCCTAGTCTGGTGCAGTCATTAAGTTTGGTATTTAAGCTGGAGAAGGGCAAAGGCATAACCATTACTTCTGACAAGTGCTGGGAAACTGTCTTTAGCCACTCTTCTATGCCTTTTTAAAGCATCATTGTAAGCTGTACAGCTGGAAAATTCACTTTGAATAGTGGTATTAAATTCAGTAGAGTCCAAGGTTAAGAATGTGCTACAGTTCAACCTTTAAGCTCAACTCAGAAAAAAGTGTACTCTAGTCTAATAATTCCACATCAGAGCAACAGCCCCGTTTCCAAACAATGCAGTAATCTCACAGTTGTTTACATTTAAATGAAGACGAACTGCATGTACGGAGTGTGAGGGCTTTGCTCTCACACAAAGCATTTTTTTCTTTTGTGGGGGGTTTCTCTCTGCATGGCATGTATATGGAGGATGGTGGCTTTCCCCCCACACAAAGTATTTTTTCTTTTGTGATCATTAATCAAGTGCTACCTGGACTAATTTTTTTCATCAATAGAACCTGCAATTTTTTTTTCAAATGGCTGGTCATAAATTCTGTAGAGTTCACTACAAAAGTAGAACATTTACAATTATTTTTGCAGAAATTTCAGCAGTAACAGTATTTAACAAACAGTTAGGAACACACCGTATGGATAACCCCATTACTGAATGAAAACCAACATTAAGAAATGGCACTGGAGGAAAGCAAAATCACAGGACAAGAAATGAACAGATGGAGTTATCTAGAAGTAAACAAGTCTGGTTTGCCGTCAAGATTAACAATGTTCAGCCTCCCCTTGTCATCTGTCAGGATTACAGTGGCCTGAATGGCAAGTCCTACATTAAAGGGGAAGCCACCATACTAAATTCATATAGAAGTATGTCATCGATATTAATTGGTCACAACTCAAATGACCTTCTGTGGAGTGTGAAAACAGCTGTTACAAGTTATTAGTTCAGAAGTCAAAAAAGATTATTCTGTCTTGTTGAACCAAGGTTATTAGTGTATGTCCACATAAATTATTTTATATTCATTCTTATAAACAAAATTAGTATCACATATAGACTAAGTGCTTCCAAAATGTATTGCAAGTTTCAGACTCTTCATCATTTCAATTTGCCACAGATTCACAGTACATTTTAGCTTATATTTTCTAAGTGGTCCGAGCTACGCTTATAATGGTTACATTTGGTCTTCACGTTTTCCTTTGTTATTAAGATTCTTCTTCAAGTGCTTCTAGGAGTTCAGTGCAACTGGTTACATACCACATTGATTTCTGCTTCACTGGCTCACGGATCACATTTCCTCCAAATCCAATAAAGGCATCCTAGAATGGCAAAAAACACACTTTTGCAAATTTATATCACTTGTTTCGAGTTTTATCTGTTTTTACTTATGAGTGAACACTGAAAAATATTCCTCAAGAAAATGTTAAGTTTTATTTAAGTTTTACTTCTGATGCATTTAACCATCAGTCATTTTCTAACAATAGAGGTCAGGCGTATGTTGAAATACTCTGCTTTTCCTGGTATAACAACTACTTTCATACATTTTGTTCTTTCATCAGCCAGTACCTAATCATCGTTACATTACTTTCTGATAAACATACCAGACAGTAACTTGTTTCACTGATCAAAAAAATGCAGTAAGATTTTTTTTTTTTTAAAAAAAGCAAAAGTTGGAGGAAACTGTAAGGCTGATTCCTGGTGTATAACATCAGTTACAATGTGTTTTGTAGAAATATTTGATTAGTAAAACAAATAAGGAAAACATCAAAAACAGGCAATGTCATTAATAGATGCAATATATGTCAGAAATTACTGGCATAAAAGTTAGCAAAAATACTACATAATTACTATTTTTTCTGAGACCACAACTTTCTAGATTCTACAACCACTGCAATTAATGCTTGAATTTTCATTTTTTTCCCTATTATAACCGTATCATTCTTCTGTTATGTCCATGCAACCCTCCCACAAAACGAGTCAAATAATTCTGCTTTCCCACTGTAGAAAACAGTTCTTAGAGGAAATCACTATTCCTTTCACAAGAGCAACTTTTTAATACAACCCTCAGCAAAGAAGCCAGTACTGGCAGAGGAATGAAGTGTGGACTGTTGAGCTGATTGAGAATCAGATCTTTCTATTGGGCAGAAAGGTCTATGGTGAAAACCACAAAAGAAACACATGCACTATATAGCTGATAACAAAAAATGGCAAGGTACAAAACTGCACAATATGGTGGTGTGAGCAAATTTCAGGATTAAGCCACACTTTCTGCTATTTTTCAATGTTTACTTATTTTAATACTTCGTACTGTTAAATTTATCCTATCCTGATAAGACTTGATAGGTAACCATTCATAAGGACCTGTTATGAGCTGATGTGTGCCTTTAGACCTGAATAACAATGTCAGGTGGCTAAGTACATAAGACGAAAATGTCATATGGACTTTACAATTCAATCATCTGGCAAGGGGAAACATGGACAAATTAGGTGGGCCAAGTGGTCCTTTACTTGCAAACAATATCTAAATCTCAGTATCAGGAAACCTGAAAAACAGCAGGAGTAGCCAGAGTAAATTTTGAAACATTATTTACTTTCTTAACTACCCTTTTACTGGACCAGGGTAGAATAATTAAATCTCAGCTTGTCATTTTCAGAAGCATGTACTGGCTTTTCCTTGTTAAGAACTACTATGGTCAGAAACTGAAATTAAAACATATAATTTTATCTTACCTAAATGTTCTATGCTACAGTTTCAAGTAATTATTAATATTTTTTTCTCAGTCAAGATGGTCTGTTGGAGAAGAATGATGTGATTTTTTTAAACTGTATTTTTATTTATTTATTTTTGTGGTTTGGCTTTCTCTTCCCATAATACATTCCAAATCCTCAGAGGAAGAGGTTATCATGTCATACTCTCTAAAGTCAGATCTCCTTTACAGTTATTTAGGATGGCAGCAATGAAAATTACTTCTTACTTTGGGAATCTCTAGAGAGAGTATCTGAGCATTTCTTCCAGTGACACTTTCTGGTCTATGTTTTTTTTTGCCATTTTTGCTCACTACAATAAAATGTTTCCTCTTCTGCTGCAAAACAGTGCTTAGAAGTTTTGGAAAAATACACTAGGAATTATCTCCTCATTTCAGTTTATATCAGCTTTCTTCATTCTAAGACTACAAAGTACGAACAGCAGATTTATGACTGCAAGGGAGGGAAAAGGATAACAAGTACAGTTAGTCTTTTTTATATGTGGCAGGGTAGGGATCATTTTGTAGAGATGAAAATATAATCTGAGAAAAGAAAGTGTTGTGTTTGGGGCATACTTATCGCTTAGTAGGACCTAACACTTAGAATGTAAATTTGAGCCAAATGCAATTAAACAATGGCTTTATTTATCAAAGCTGTTGACATTTTCAGCTTTTACCTATTAGTTGGCTAGACAAGTCAGGTCATCAAAGTGACATTTTTAAACTAAATTCAGGACAAGTGGCAAAGAAACAGAAGATAAATGCAGTAGAATAACACATGCAAGAATAAACTACTTTTAGTACTGGTTGATTTATGTCAATAAATTTCAGTTAAGTGCACTGCTCAAAAGTGTTCCTTTTCAGGAGTGGTGAGGGAACACTGCCTGGTTAAGTAACTTGTTCAGAGTATTATAGTAGACAAGTGGAGACTGACAGAATCAAACCCTGGAACTACAGGAAGCGGCTTATAGCCCCAGACTTCTATGCTAAATGGCAGAGAAGTACTGCCAGACAATACTAATAAATGTATTCAGTTATGATCACCCCCAAAAAATCAAATACATCTGCAACATTTCCTATCATTATCTCTAACAACAACTATTAATCAAGCCATTTTACAAACATTGAACAAAGAGAACATTAAACTTAAGATACTTACATATTCCCCCTTACACTGCATACATTCCTCTTTAATTACATAGCAGCAATGTCTTTTTTTCTCTATAATTTCCCATTGTTCTCACTAATAAGTGAGACACTGCATATACACCTTAGTGATGAGTGCAATAACAATAACTTGCTTTTGTGCAGATTCTAACATCTCTCAAGTGGATCTCTCACACTCATCTTTGCTTTTCTTTATACAGTCAGAGCATTCAGTGCTGTCATTCAGCAATCATTATTAACATAAAATAGATAACTTCCAAGGCACAGATTAAGTCAGACAAAAAAAAAAAAACCCTTCACTCTTGCCGCTCAACCATTTACAAACTTATAACTATTTACACACCTCCTACCAATAGCAATCTTCTTCTGCTCTCAAGCTATATCCTTGCATCTTCCATCATCCTTGCTCCTCAGTATATATCTCCAACAATTGCAACCTACGCAGGCTATGATTCAAAAACACTTGTCTTTTTCCTTGTATCACTTCCTCCTCTTGCTTTCTAACCATGTCCACTAGTTTTATCATTTCTTTAAAGCTGGGCTTTCTTCCTTCAATGAAGTCTTTGTTATTGCTTACTATCAAGAGGAATATCCAAATTAATTCATTTCCACGCTGGCTAATGTCTTATCCTTTCTCTATCCTTAGGAAATATCCCTCTAATGTTAGTGTAGCAGATCCACATCTTCCTCATCATCCCCTCAGCATCCTTTTGAAATCTGGTTAGACCCTTGAACTTCCAAAAAATATGCAACCAGTCTCCCCTCCTTTCTTTTTCATCTCCAGCAACTACAAGGATGTGTGATCATCCAAACTCAACTAAAAAAAAACACTCTTGTCCAAGTACAACCGGTCTTCACTCTCCAGAAGGTGACCTACAGATAAAGAAAATTTGGTAACATGTGCCAATGGAGAACTGGGATACACTGGTCCATGTTAAGTTTAATTGCTTCTGCTCCTGCAAGATGCTATGCATTTCCCCAATATGATATCATAGAACTTGTTTGGACTCTTCATAACTCTTCCCTAAACAAACTCCTCAGTATTTCAATCTGTCTTCACTCCGTAACTGTAAATTATCCTTCTCTGCATTAAATTTGTTTACTCTCTCTATTGAATTTGTAACTGGGCAACAATCCAAAGTCACCCAAAATGTCAAATAATCTCTTCATCTCCCTCTACAGTTTAATTAGCATTAAGAAACCATCATCTGCAGATAGCACCGCTTTCAACTCCAACCTTTTCAAACCATCCATATCCCTCAATGACTGATTGCCTCAAACCTACTGCCAATGGCTCCAAATGTAATACAAAAAGCAATGGAACACTGGATACCCTTACTGCATTCCTCTAGCTAAAGGCAGACTCTCTGAGAGACCTGCCATCTCCTTAATCTAAACCTCTCAGCCTTCATAAATGCTCTCTAACAAAACTATAAATGATTTGGGAACCCCAGAGCCTCCAACACTGCAAACAGGTGATATCATTCTACCCTATTAAACATCTTTTTGGGATCTAAGGAGATCAGTGCCACCTCCTTCCCCTTAGTATTGGTACTATGGATAAACATTAAGGACGTTGTTATGTCTTCAAAAATAGTTTTCCCTCCTGGAAACACACACTAGGTCTTTTCTACCAGCCTAGAGACAACTGGAGCCAACCTAAAAGCCACAATAGATGAAAACCTTAAGATTGTGACTCAAAATTGTTATCAGTTGGTACGACCCTGATAGACTAGGATCTTTCCCCTCTTTGGGTAGAACACCACTATCCCCTTCTTTCATGATACCAGTATTTACCTCGTCTCCACACCATTATTTATCAGTTTGAGTCAAGACTTCATTAGTCTATCTCCTCCCACTTTCCATACCTCTATAGGGATTCCATTAGGGCACTGGGACTTGCCAGCCTCCTGCCTGGACAAGAACCCTTTCAAGTCTTTCTCTTTTATCTTGGCCATTAAACTCACCCCTAATTGATCATCATGCAATTTGGGTGCCTGCAATGAGGTTAAAAACCTTATATCCTTTTTCTTCTCCTCAAGTAATATCTCTCCATTATAAAGCATGACATAGTAATGCCTAAACACCTCTAAAATATAATTCAGTCAATCCCTGCTACTACTCTTTCTTCGGCTGAAAATGCCTTTTTCCATTTTCTTTTGCCATAACCTTGCTGCCAATGCTTTTATCACTTCTGGGGGTATTTATATATCCCAACTTTTTCACTGCCACTCTCTAAGCCAAAATTCTTTCTTCACTTTGCTAAATAACCACTATCGGCTTACTGAACCAAATTTGTTCATTATGTATCAGACTTTTTTCTCTTCTCTGTAGATTTCAAATTAACCTCTGCTTCTCCCTTCTCTCCACTCCACCTTTCTTCTTAAATTCTTCTACATACTCCAGGACAGTTTCCTGGAAATTAACTGTTACTTCATCCAGGCATTCAGGAGATACTCCCTTTTGTCCAGCATTCATTCCAAAATCTCTCATTCATTTTCAACACTCCCACTCTGTATTAAATACAGACAAACTCTCCAATTAACTCTTCTTTCCCCATCCAGCTCTTGTAATAATTCAGCCTTCAAATAAGCATGGTCTGAGAAAAATCACTGACCCCACCTCAAGCCCTCATTATTTCCTCCACATTTTCTCTTGATACAAAGCTTTGTATATTTCAGATCAACTATCATCTCTTGGACTGAAGTAGGTGAAACCTGCATCTCCTGTCTCCTCACATTCCCTATGTAAATCTAACACATCTAACATTTTCAGCATGATCCTACTCTCTTTCTTTACCTTTGACAACTTCCTGTTTCTAACCCTACCTCTTTATCTCACTATCATATCATGTCATGTTCCAATACCGCAGTTAAGAATACACCTTCATGAAGAAATTTTTCCTCGACAGCATTTCTTGTATCTTTCTTACCTGTATTCTTGGCAGCACATAGACTAATACTATTGTTATTTTATGACCCAAATTAACACCCTTTCATCCTACCATACACCCCTTGTCATCTTCAATCACACTCAATACCTGCAATTGCATTAGTTTATGCACCATCAATACCAGCCCTTTTTTCTAGTTCAATAGTTCATTTTTTGCCCTAACTATATATCCTTTCCATGCCAGCTTCCATGCTCTTCCTGATTCAGAAGAGCTTCCTGTATCATCGTTAGCTTGGCTCTTCAATTTTCACTGTTTAATATGCTATTCTTTTTGACAGGGTTCCTTAAGTGAATAACAGCCCAAGAAATATTCAGCCGTCCCATATTATCATTTTATTGATTCCTTCTGCTTCTTCTCTCATTTGAAAATCCATTGCATAAGTTGCCCTCCTCTTCCAGTTGTCTCTTCCCACTAGTAATTTCTCTGTACTTTATTGGCTGAGCCCACTTGACGTCTTTAGCCTCCTTGGCCCTCATTACATCTCCTGCTCCTCTCACCTTCCCTCTTACCTTCATGTACTTCACCAGTCTTGCTTTCCTTGCAACCCCTTCACTCACTCTTTATCCACTTTAACTTACCCTTCTGCCACTGATAAGGACCCCCCCCAAAAAAATCTTTAACACTAGTATAAACTATGAACACACACACGCGCGTGCGTGCGTGCGTGCGTTGCTTCTTCCAAGTCGGGGGCAGTTGCCCTTATTCAGCTCAGGTTATTTGCCTATCTCCTTAAACTCTCAGGGTGGGAGCAAAGAAGTCTTTGCTGCAGAGACATACATGACTCATTTTTCCACAGCAACAATAAATGCTCAACTTACAAGCTTTCTTACCTTTCTCTTTTTGATAAGTTTTTAAGCAACACATGACCCCTGTTTCCAATTTTATTTCTCACTTCCCCTGCCCCTCTCCAGGCCTTAATTTCTGATAGTTGTTTTATTACCTTAGAAACACATCTAAACTAATTATCAGTTTTCCACTAATACCAGCTTTTGCATGTTTACAGTGTTTACATACCCCTTATAACTTCTTTTCCCTTTGCTGACTTGAATGTGTGGGAGATGCACTTCATTTCTTTTTATACCTCTTGCCCAGGTGCTAGATAGCTTAACAGCTTCATGTGGGAAACACCAAATCCAGACACACCCTGTAAAACTTTCTTGGAACCCTCAGCTTTTCTCTGCAGGACAAATGCTCAAAGATGGAAGTGCAAAGTTTTTTAACCATTTCTTTATGTAACAATTATGCCCTCATCTCATAAAGTGGGCTTTCTTATTCTAAAATGAGTAGTTTTTAATTTAGAAAATTCAGAGGACCTATATTTATTAAGTTTAATAAAGTGGTGTTTCTGTTTACTGTATGTCAAGTAACTGCCCAATTATTTCCTGATTTCATGTGATCCAGCCTTGCCTTCTGATGATGCAGTATGGGGAGACACTGTTTGTCATGGGTAGGCATGTTTTCTGTAGTCTGCTGCAAATTTTATTTCAAAGTAACCAGAGTGCAGCACAATCAGTTACTGAGTCAGACAATTAATAAAAATAAATAAATAAATAAATGCAGCTATATTGAAGTAATAGGTAACAAAAGTAAGATGGAACAGGATAAGATCCTTAGTAAGGTGTATAGTGCTTGGCACACAATAATAAAACAGATGTAAAACTAATAAACCATTGTCTACCAGTGGATTGATTTATCACTTTTAGGAAGAAAACTACAGATGTGCAAATAACCTCAATGACAGACCTACTACACAGTAAGTTTCTTAGGTGCTTCCCTAGTGCACGATCCAACTTTAGCAGTGCTTAGGGGTGCTTAAGAAAAACTTCTTAATGGCACCCAAGTTTGGGTCTTGCACTAGGGAAGCATTTAAGTTTGTATTTTTCCTCATAGGTAGGAAGAAATCCTACTCATTGAATACATTTACATTTCTACACCTGAATTTAAGACATCTTTCAGACCTGCGACAATACCTTTTCTTTTTGTTCATAAGTTGGAAATGTATTAACAACTGGTTGCAGGATCATCTGGGCATTCTTCATTGGAGTCCATAAGACCATACTGCAATTTGTTTCCTCATAAAATTAGCACAATCCTTCCTTGCTATGCCTTCTGGTATCCCACTGACCCTTAAGCTCTTGCTCCTTGTTCTGTCTTCTTGGCTGACCAGGGAAACATCAATCCCATCCTTGCTTTTGAGGTGGCCACCTGTGACCTCAAGCCCTTTGTTCTTTCATATCAATGTCTGTATCAAATCAGAATGTTGACTAACTACCTCTGTCTCTTCGTCTACGGTTTTCTCAGTTTCTTTAATACACTTTAACTTTTATTCACCCTTTTAACTTCCATATAAGCATCTCTTGATATCACCTCCTGCTTTCTGTTACTTTCTTTCTTGCTAGATGTGGTGGTCTTCACAATTATTTTTCACATGCCTGTTGCTTTAGCTCACGTTATCTAGATTTTTTTCCCTTATTCTACATTTATAAAAGAAACTACTCATTCCAGATGACTTTCTTTTCAACTTTAGCTCCTACTTACTCAAATGAAGCGTAAGCTTCTGTGAAAATCTGGACACTTGAGAGCTGTGTGTGGAGGTGAAATAATATTGCTGCACATTCATCAGATGTTGTGGCTATAACTGCTGGGTGGAGGCTGTGACTGGGGTTGGCTGGATGAAATTAACTTATCCTCTTTTCATTTGCTCAGTTTAAACAGTCACTTTCAGGCTTAGCAGGGCTAGTATGCATTTGTAAGAAGTAAGACAGACTACTTAATGGGACACTTAATCTGCGTAGACAGAGTAGGTATAATTGCTGTGGCTGTCTTCTGTGGAGGAAAATGGTTAACTGCTGCTGTTTGCTTATTATTTTGGTTTTGCAGGACCAATGTGATTATGTGAAGTAACACACAATATTTTGAGGTGTGGCAATTGTTTTAAACAAAAGTGAATTACAAAGTCATCCTCTTTTCTCACAATCTTACGTCTGAATTGTACATAGAAGTGTCTATAGATACTTGGTGGGGGGTCATCTGGATGAAAGTAACTGACCCTATTGTCACTTACTCCGTTTAAAACTCACCCCTCAAAAAATAAAAAATAAATGCATCAGAGCATACCCAGACTGTCAGAATTTCTGTGGGCTAGTAGCCCCCCCACATTAAAACTGTATAAAGCAAAATCTTCTGCCATGAACTCCACCTAGTCTAAAACCAGCCCTGCTCAGAGGGGCACACAGGTGATCTCTGTACTTGTGTATGGGGCTGGGGATGCTATCATTATTTCTTTAACATTCCACTCAAACCTCAGAGGTCACTATAGCTTGTGTTGGGCTGGAGACAGTGTGGTCATTATTTTTTTAACTTTCTTCACAAACTTCCGAGGGGTCCACGGAGGGTCACTACAGCTTTATAGCAGCACTATACCATCTCTAGAAGTAACAAGTTGGAAATATTATTGTGATCACTACATTTTTATTATTTTTTTCTCACAGTCAAAACATATGGTGTATATACAGGTGACTATCTTTGGGGGAGAGTAAATAAGCCTGCTGTTTATATATGTCTGACAGCAAATATGTTATGGTCTTTTTGTCTTCTCAGTTTTCTACCAGTCTGACATCCCAGTGATACACAGAAGGTGGCTGCCTTTTGGGAGAAGGGGATGAGAAGGCATGTTATACATAAATATGACAGCAGTAGCTTAAAATATGAGCGTGAGCATTTATGCCTTAATTTTAATCTCAATTTAACACTATAGGGGGTAGAGGACGGGTGCTATTTCCAGATATATGTATCCTCACAAGCATTTGCCTTCTCAAGTTTACTGTGAAGTGATGCTTGTTGATCAGTAAAAGTTGGATACAACTTATTCAGTCCTGCTTTTTTGTTTCAAGAAAGGAATTTCTTTTCCATATGCATGATTGTTTTCAGACCATCACTGAATCAAAACGTTGGGGGGAAATGTTCTAAAGTGTTACTCAGAGCATCTATAATACTATGGCTTCTGGCTGCCTAGCAGCCCCCTGCTTAATTTAGGTATTACAGGGTAGTCTTGGTTAGTTAGGATGTGCTGAAAGAATACAGGTAAATGCAAAGCAGGAGTAAGAATAAATTTGTTTCCATAATCATGTTTTTTGTTCAGGGAATCACTGAATGAAAAGATTGTGTAAACAACACTAAAATGCATCTCGAAACCTTATGTCTTCTGGGGGCCTTGCAGTCCCCAGACTCCCAACTTGATGCAGTGGTTTCTTCCACAGTTGTTAGAATTCAGTCTTCCCTAAACAGAACATGTTGGATGAAAGAAGGAATGAATAACTGCAGAAAAAAAAAAGAAGAAGAAGACAAATTGTGAGGAAAAAGGTAGAAAAGAAAAGTAATCTGGATAGTGTGAGCGATCCGGGATTGGATGGGCAGTGGGCTGGGGCATGGAGCCTTTTCATCTAAGGTGCCAGTTTGCCTCAGGCTTGCCTTGCCTCCCAGTAAATGTCAGACTATATTGTCAGTTCTGTACTTGAGGCCCATCCAGATTTCAGCATGTTTTGTTGGGGCCTCTTTGTAAGATGTTTATTTCAATTCAAGTTTCCGTTTATTACTCATTGCTGTTCCTTGATGGGGTTTGTCCTACAGCCTAAACATAGTATGGCGGTGTATTCCAGAGTGTACAGACCCGAATCATGGAATGTAATGTCATTTAAGATAATGCTATAACAATGTTGCCATTTGTACACCTAGATTTCCAAAATGCAGTAAGGGTTGCAACATTGAGAAGTAGCAGTTTGACATACCCGGTCACCAAGAACAGAAAAAGCAAGGGTTATTATCTCACCCATGTAACACGCAGAAGGTAAATTAATGTTTTAAACCCTGCAGACAAAATCTACTCTTGTTGTGGTTGTTCTGTAAACTATGCAGAGAATATTTTACTGTACAAAATTCTGGAACCAGTGCAATAAAACTTGCAATGAAGTACAACAGAGCTTATTGCCACAGATTTAAGATGACAAAAATATGAAGTAATGTAATCTGCTGAGGAATAAAAAGTGGCTGTGTTACATGTCTGAATGTAGCGGTATTCTCTCTCCCTTAAAAAACAGTACCATTGTATACATGCAATACATGTATCTTTTGTGGTATTTACTGACTGCTCTTCATATTATAGCCCTGCAGTATGCATACAAATTCAGCAAAATGAAGCATTTTGCGTAATTATAAAATTCTAATATAATAATCTCTGATTATTATTATTATTATTAGCATACCTGCAAGCAATTTAAATTTACATCAGGTCTCTAAATATATTTTTGAATTTATTAACCGGGTATGTCCCCTTGACACAAGTGACCCTCTTCAAGGGTGAACAGGGAACATTCCCTGGTTAAGTGACTTTTTCAGTCAAATAGGCAAATAGAAGCAGAGGGGAATTAATACAATAAAGGCAAACAAGTTCTCCTGAAATCAATTTCAGGTGGAGAAAATTATATTGTGTGTTTAAATACAACACTGGAGACATGATTCTAGGATTTTTCTGTACGCTATGGCTTATTTTTATGAACAGCAAAATACAGAAAGTAATCATACTCCCTATTTGTTATAACCTGATAACTTACAGCAGGAGGGCAGGCTTCTAAGTCAGTGGCTCCATCTCCAATCATGACAACCTTCTGAAACTTAAACCGTTCTTTCAGAAGTGCAATAACTTTTCCTTTACCACCAGATTCGCATGTCAGCTGAGTCTCATCAAATCCTGCATAGTCTCCTGGAATACAAAAGTGGAAAAACACTAGGTGAAATAGTTACTGAGGTTCTAGTACATCCAAGAGGCAAAATTCTAAAACTAAGTTCTTATTCAGAATGTAACTACTGAAGCTACATAACTCTGGAAGGTGGTACAGGAATAAAAATAACCCCCTATTCTTCCTCTTGTAAAGTGAGCACCAGCAGAAAGGAATTAGGAATATTACAACTAAAATGTTACTTAGTGCACTTTGTATATTTGCAGGAATAATTCACTGTATTCTCCACAGCACATGGAAGAACTGGATCAAACTGTAGTTGTCACACCATATACCCTAATTAAAGTTTTAAAACGTTTTACCATTTTAAAGATAAACTGGTAATCTAGTAACTGAGATTCTTCATTCCAATTGTTGAGTCACCATTCGTAGCTTTGCACCTGATGCTATAATTTGGTTTGGCATGCTCTCTGTTGGGGGAAAGAGCACAGAAATGTAGACTTTCCAGCCTGATCATAATCCCGTCTATAATTAGAACAGAACAAACAAACCCCACACAAAGCTCTGGCACTGTAGTATATATAATGTGGTGTGTGTGTGTGTGTGTGTGTGTGTGTGTGTGTGTGTGTGTGTGTGTGTGTGTGTGTGTGTGTGTGTGTGTGTGTGTGCTGACATAAATAGATGAATTAGTAGAAATTTTTCCCATTATGAGTCTCCTCACAGCTGGTATCCATCTGTCTCTCTGACTAGTATACTCACGCACAAGATCCCTTGCATTTTAACCATAAATTGCTTGTAAAATTTCCTTGCAACTCCAAAGGCATGAGTTGTGTGTTTACGCCAACCACTGGGACAAAAATGCTTATAAGACATTTCAAAATTCTCCCTTCCTCCCATTTTCTTTATGGGATTTTGCATGAATCCAGGTGCTAGCCTGCCAGATGAACCACTGCCAGCTACCTCTGTGTGATACAACAATGAAGGTGAATGCTTCAATGATGGACAAGCACTAGGAAACCAAACCCTGTTAAAAGTGTTGTTGTAGTGCGACTTCATTCATCTGCACCCCCACATCCTCTTGTCTATATATATTAACTTCACGCATCCTTAAGGAAAAGTGAATATCCCATCCCAAGTCTGTAGTATGGCATCTGAGTGAAAGAAGTTTCCATAATGTAAAAGCACTGCAAGTAATGACTTTTTAAGATACTTTCTTTATATTTATTACTTATTTTTCTTACATAATATAAATGTTTTTTACTTATTTATTATATATCATAAGCGTATATCAGTTGGGAGTGTTGACATTACTATATTCGAGACAGACTAAGAAGGGAAACAAGTTAAACATTGCCTGCCCTTTTCATTACTTTAACTTCCTCCTCAGAGATCCGGCCAGTCTGCATTTGTCTAGTGGTAGGAAATGCTGAGTGGCCCACACAGTAAGACCACACAGTCATAAAGGAGTCAGCCCACAGCTGCAAACCCGTATGTGGGTTTCCTCCGGGTACTCCGGTTTCCTCTCACATTCCAAAGACATGCATCTGGAGCATTTCTCCCCAGGCCTCTGCTGAAAACAGGCTCTGTGGAACCTAGTCGGACATTCCCGGTCAACAAATGTTAAATAAATAAAATATGCACAAAGGCCAGTGTAGAGGAAATACTAAAGCAAGATATATGGGGCATCATTCTTCCTTCCCAAATGAGCTACTTGCTACAACTTACTCAAAGGCAATTTTGCAGTATGACAATGATTAACCTAAACTATTTAGGGTTTGGTGTGGGAAATATAAAATGTATCACCAACAGCAGACAAACAATAACACCCTGTTATGTACACTTCAACGTACAGGTAAAAATAACTATATCTCGGACTGTTGGGTGTGTCACTACACTGAACTGCAAACTTTGAGACATCTTCTAAGTGCCATGTGAAAGATGAGGTTTAGACATATTCTAGAGATTATCAGATATATTTCTGTAGGACAGCACCAGCCATCAAGTACCTGCACAGCACCATTTAGTCAGCTGGGGAGGTGTAGTACTGAGTTTGAATGTAGTTACACAGACTCCTAGCATCCTGGTGTAAGCATAACTGAAAGTATGCAGGTTTCAGTGGTGTGAAAAGCTTTATACCTTACTGCGTTCTGAATTTATAAACCAGTATGACAACACATAAAGTGTTTACATTTGCACGTAAGGTGGAAGCGATGTAGTTATAACAGTTCAACAATACAGGGCAGTGGTTTTGCTCACGTGGTAATACTCTTTGTGCCTTACAACATGAAGTACATTATTCTATTAAAAATAAGTTATTTCTGTATGTAAATGTAGAAAACTGTTTAATTACACTTGTCTTCAAACAATGTATTTAAACATAATGAAAAACAGAATATTGCAAATATAAAGTTTGTAAGTAATTATAAGCTAGTATACTGTTACGACATATCTTAAGGCGTGGTAAGGGAGGGACTGCTAGCAAAGAAATTAAAAGATTCAAGTAATGAATGCAAAAGAGAGCTATATCAAAAGCAAAGGTCCCTTTAGACAAAAGTGGGGGAAGAGAGAGGCAAGTGAAGATGTACAAGTGAAGGTGAATGCTAACAGTTTACATGAGGCAATTCTGGCCAAAATGTGTACGTGTGTGTGTGTGGGGGGGGGGGGGTCTGGGGGGGGGCAAGATGTGCCATTATGAAATGCAGTGACAAGAAACTGAGCTAACAATGAGTGGTCTTACTAAAGGGAGTCACTAATACTATTACTCACCATGGAAACATGAAGTGGAGTGGAGAGCTACCGGGATACATATTTTTTATAGGAATGACAGTGTGAATAAGAAAGATGTTGCACTATCCCTCAAACATGGGATAAAATACAAGGCAGAAGCAGGGATGAAAGGGAAAAGGGAGAATCATAGTGCAGTCTGATTAGACTCTAAAGGGCAGCAACAGAACCTCGATGAGTGGCCATAGTACTCAGATCACTGGATGAAGGCAGAAAGGACAATAAGTAGTTTACTAACAGAATTAAAAAAAAATAATAGAATTAATGAACAACAGATTTCAGTAGCAAAGGGAAAGGTTTCAGTTTCCAGCGATTCAGGTCGTAGCCTGCTATAGGTCAACGACCATGTCCCAAGACTTGCACTCCATGTTCCTAAGCACCCTGGAGAATATTAGGGTCCAACCTAACACTCTCATATTGGGTGACTTCAACTACCCCTTCATTAACTGCGACAACTACTCGTGTATCAATACACTTGCCCAACATTTCCCGGAATTCATTAATTTCAATGCCCTGAACCAGCTCATTCTTACCCGCACTAGAGGTAACAACATCCTTGACCTGGTCATTACTAACATGGGCAACTGTTGCTCTACACCAATAGTCAACTCCTCCCTGGTTAGATCCCATCACAAATAAATCACCTTGGAAATCCGCATCCCTCCCACCCACCCCCTGCAAAGGTAACCACCATGAAAAACTTCTCCAAAGCTAACTTTGGGCTCCTAAATACAGAGGTAGCTAACTTCACGGCACCCATGCAAATAGAGAATAGTTGCATAACCACTGAATCATACACCAATGCCCTGTATGAACACGTATACAAATGCATACTCTCCTCCAAAAAAAAGGAAGCTAATCTGGTGGTCCCCTGCTGTAAATAAACTCTACAACAGATGGAGGAAACTGATGAGGAATAAGGTGAAGTCCCAAGACTGGAAAAGCTCCCTTATCAGCCTCAACAAAAATTGAGATCCCTCATCAAATGCTATAAAGGTAGCTATGAAAACAGAATTGCAGCAGATAGTAAAGATAACCACAAGGCCTTCTATAGTTATGTAAAGAATCTCCAATGCAATACCCAGATTTGCTCTGAGCTACTGCACAATGGTACCTCCTATACTGGGCGACAGATTCAGTGCCAACTTTACCCCTCTCTCCCCCACCAAAGGATCAATCACAATACCAGTAGATTGCCAGGCACCCAGTATTACTGCTGCACAGGTTAAAACAACACTGTCCAAGGCCAAGAATACAGCTTTTATGGGACCTGACAATATCCCTGGCTGTGTTCTACATGAACTACAGTGAACTGGCACCTCACCTGTGTGCCATGTTCAATCACAGCCTCACCTCAGGCTTTGTCCCTACCAAATGGCGCACTGCTACAGTCATCCTTCTCCATAAAGGAGGGGCGACTACAGACCCTGGGAACTATTGCTCCATTAGCCTGACGAGTCTGATATGCAAAGCTATGGAACGCATCATCATGGATCTAATAAACAAGGATATAGGGAATCTCCAAAGTCTGGATCCCACACAGTTTGGTTTTGTGAAGGGTAGACCATGTCTGCTCAACCTGGTTGACGTCTTTGAGTCTGTCACCAGAGCTGTGGATGGAGGCAAGGTGATTCATACAGTCTACCTTGATCTGGTCAAGGCCTTTGATACTATCCCCCACTCAGGAATCATAGAAAAACTCACTAAGCTAGGCATCAACCCCTGTATCAGTAGGTGGGTTGCAAACTGGCTTAAAGATAGAACCCACAGTTTGAAAGTAGCTGACTCCAAGTCAGACTGCTAACCAGTCACGAGTGGAGTCCCACAGGGTTCGATCCTGGGTCCTCTCCTGATTGGTATCTACATCTCTGAAGTCCAGGCCAACACAAAGGGACTCTGGCTGACAAAGTTCGCAGACGATTGCAAGTTGGGAGCTATTATTAACTCTCCAAGTGATGTTGACATCCTACAGAAAGGCCTCAATGAAACCAACAACTGGTGTCAGAAGCATGGCCTTAAGGTCAAAGCCACAAAAGGTGTCATCATTCCCTTTGGGAAAAACCCAGTTCTCATGAATTACAACATCGATGGCAGTCCACTGAACACAGAAAGCATTATAAGAGATCTGGGAACACAGGCAGACAGCAACCTCTCTTTTAACCACCACATTGCCACTGTGGTCAGAAAGTCCTTTTATGTGGCACATCTCATTACTAAGGGTTTTGCATCCAGGAAGAAAGAGGTCATTGTCTCCCTCTACTCTTCCATCATTAGGCCAGTCATAGAGTACACTGTCCCCATTTGGCATGTACTTCACTAGACATCTGCAACAACTGGATAGGCCGCGAAATGTACCTCACAAAGAGGATCCTAGGCCTTAAACACTTGTCCTATATGGAGAGACTCAAAAAACTCCAACTATTCTCTCTCTCATATCGCCTACTTAGAGTCAATCTCTGCTTGACTTGCAAAGGCATGTCTGACCCAGCTCTGTTAGAAATGCTACATCTAAAGAAATCCCAATCCCTCCACACCACACGCACCAGAGACCTCAACCTCATTACAACAATCAACAGAACAAGCTGGAGGGACAGGTTCATAACCCAGAGACTGCCCATACTATGGAACAGACTTCCCATACATGTCAAACAGCACCTCACTGGCCCTCTTCAAGAGAAATCTTGATGAGTAGATGGGAAATAGAAAATTCACCCCAGGGATCACTCCAGTGGCTCTACTCGACAGAGGCACAGGGAACTAAGGTCAGGTGGCACGATGCCAGGGTAATCCTACAGGCTAGGCTTGTAAAGGCTCCAGGGCCATTAGCCTAGTACACACCTATGAACCTATGTACAGAAGAAAAAGGGATTTGTGAAGATGAGATTTGAGAAGTTGATGACACAACTAGGGTTTAACATGTTGGACCCAGTACTCACAAAATTAATGTCTGAAGCAGGAATGAAAGTTAAACCTCATTCAAGTATGGATTCCTGATGTTTATTCAACATTTTGCGAGAAAAGTTAACTACCAGCGTACTCACTTCGTCGCCATGTTCCACATCCTTTTCAAATCTCTTCCTACTGCCCCTTTCTGGGACGGCAACCTCCTCTTCCTCCCTCTGCTGCTGGACTGGCCCATTCACGACAAATCCATTTTGCGAATGGGAAGGGGGGGGCCCTGCATTAGCGTTGTTTGAACCATCTCCTTCTTTTTGACGGATTGAACAGATATAGTACTTTCACCTTGACTACTACTGGTTAAAACATTTGAAGTATGAGGCATTTCTAAAACTTCCAATGTCTCTGTGGTACTTGAAGCATTACGTTCACCCCTTCTTGAGCCGGAATTGTTGTTCTGTGCTGTACTAGCACTTGCAGTTCCCAAGCTCAATGCCTGTAAGCCGGGACATTCAAATTTACATTAATATTAGTATTGTGTGCCTCTCTTACTTCATTGCCTTGTTGTCTTGAGATTAAGTTGTTTGAGTTACTAGGCTGTAGTATGTTTCAGACTGGATATTTATTAATATGCTGTTTCTTTAACTTGATTGTTAAATAGATGTAATTAATCAATTAACAGCAATTTATTAGAGTTTGGAAAGTATATAAAGTGGTTTCAGTTTATTTCATTTTATTCATGGTCTGAATAAGCATCTGTGATGCGAAAGCGCTAACCGTATTAACGTTTTTTTATGTTGTTCCTGACGTGTTTCTCCCTCTTATTTATTTTAAATGGAAAATATGCAAATATATTCAGACATGCACAAGATCAAGAGTGTAGACAGGCATACTCTTTGTATTCTACTGAGTACATTTTTTTTTTTCTGAGCATCACATCAACATGGCTTTTTTCAGGTCATACTATGTTTACAACTGTCTAAATGAATGATTTTAACAACAGGTGCAATACTGCTAATCTGAAAAAAAAAAAAAAGAAGTTATGTAATCACCATAACATTCCATCTGTGTTGTCCATTTTCATTCTTCCTCTACCAATGGGTTTGGATCCAACTCTCTGATCTGACTCGGTGACTTTCTAAAGATTCTAGGATCCACAATTCAAGCTCGCCCCTCATTCAAAATGCCCCTGACCACTACAACACCTTAGATTGAGTTTGCGGCTATTATATACGTTGTATACATATAATACAATAATAATGCTATGACAGGAAAATAATAGCTGAAAGGAGCTCAAACAGGAACTCTGGCTCCTAACAACACTTCTGTTAGGTCTCTCCCAAACAGAAGTACAGGGGGAAGGGGGGGGGGTTGAGGCAAAATGAAAATGGACAACACAGATGGAACATTATGGTGAGTGCATAACTTCTTTATCTGATGTTGTCATTTTCATTTGCTCTTCAACCAATGGGACAGAGTCCCCAGCTACAGTAACCTTGGGTGGTCCTCATGGAAGGATGTTCTGGAGCACCCCGGAACCAAAGACAGCTCTATTCCTGGAAATTATATCTAATTTGTAATGTGCAATAATGGTATGAGTAATTGACCAAGAGGCAGCTGCACAAATATCATCAATAGAGGCTCTAGACCAGAAAGCTGCTGAAACAGACATTGACCTGTTTGAATGTGCTTCAGTTGTCTAGATAATGCAATACCTTTCAAAGAGCAGATGTAGGAAATCTAGTCTGTTATCCATTTGACCAGGGTAGTCTTAGAGACTGTCCTACCCATTCTGAATGCAGAAAAGGAAACAAAAGTTAATCAGATTTTCTGAATGCTTTTGTTATGTCCAGATAAAAATGCAATTGTTTACGTACATTAAGAAGATGAAGGGTATATTCTCCTTTATTTTCAAATTTAGGGAAGAAAACTGGTAAACTGATGACCTGACTAATGTTATTTTCAGAGGCAACGTTTGGTAAAACAGAAAGGTTTGTGCATAAGATAACTCTATCTTTGTGAATAATCAAATACGGTGGTTTGGAAGTTGGTGCTTGTAATTCTGATACTCGTCTTACAGAGGTTATAGCTACCAAAAAAAGAAGTTATGTACTCACCATAATGTTCCATCTGTGTTGTCGATCTTTGTTCATTCTTGACAGTTGGGAATTGGATCCGATCTTCGGAACCGGCTCAACTGTTACACAGCTTGCGCCAGCCAGAAACTCTCTAGCCAAGTTCCTACCCATAATGCCCGTGTGTATATCACCTCAGATCAAGTTTGCAAATTACAGCAAGATGAAGTAGGTATAACATATGAGAGGAAGCCATGTCCAAGGTCAATACCCTGCTGCAAGCCCAGAACATGGGTACAAGCCTCCAGTAAATCTAACGACGGGTAAAGGAGGGTGGGATGTTAAATGAACGAAGATCGACAACACAGATGGAATGTTATGATGAGTACATAACTTCTTTATCTGATGTTGTCAATCTTCATTCATTCTTGACAGTTGGAACAAGTGTCCCCAGCTACCGATACCATGGGTGGCCTTATGGAGGGCTATTCCTGAGAACCATAGAGCCAAAGGATGGCTCTTCCCCTGGAGACCACATCCAATTTGTAATGAGTCATAAATTTATGAAGCGTTGCCCAAGTTGTGGCCGCACATATTTCATCCAGAGAGGCCTTGGAATGAAAAACAGCTGAAGTGACAATAGATCTGGTTGAGTGAGCCCTTACAGGTCCAGGTATTTAATGATTGTTCTGTTTATAAATGAAGGTAACGCAATCTGTTAGCCATTGGTCACCTTAGAAACAGGTTTACTAACCCTTGGTCCTGAAAAGGAAACAGTTGGTCTGAAGTTCTACAAACCTTAGTTCTGTCAACATAAAATAAAATCTAAACTGTTTGTGGACATCTAACAGATGTAGACAGTATTCGCATTTGTTTGAGAAATTTGGAAAGAAAACTAGTAAATGAATGGACTGATTGATGTTTGACTCGGAGACCACCTTGGGAAGGAATGAAGGGTTAGTCCTCAAGGACACTCTGTCTTTATGGAAGATTATGTATGGCAGTTTTGCACAAACTGCCTGTATTTCTGAAACCGTTTTGGCAGATGTAATGGCCACCAGAAAGAGAGTTTTCTAGGAAAGAAACTTGAGATGACAAGTAGCAGCTGGCTCAAAGGGAGGTAGCACTAAATACTGCAAAATGAATGTAAGATCCCATGGAGGTATTGGATCCTTGAATGTAGGTTTGATACGTAGAATTCCCAATGAGGGTCAAAACTCCAGTCTGGGTACTAAGGGAGGCTCCTTCCTTAATGAATTTGACAACCAGCTTAGAAACTCCAGAGTCCACAGATGACTCCCTGCCTTACACCATAGGAACTTTAGAAAGAGGAAAAGATCAACACTCCTTGGAACTAGGCTCCATTCTTTCAGGCTGGGATTTGTCCTTGTGAATCTGTCCTTATCTTTGTCAAGAGGCTCAGATGAAATGGAGGTTGCCTGTGACTTGCTACAATGTAGGAATCCCATTAAAATTAACTCAATGTTTTCATCGGTTAAAGCACACTTATCAGACTCAGCACAGATATCACAATCCTCATCCAAATAAATGATTCACAGATACACTACATACTTAGAGTGGTGGTCCTGTGTGGGAATCTTATGCCCACAGGACACACATTTATTAATACCAGCTTTTGCCATGATCAACACAATCTAAACAAATAAAGAAACCAGAGACAATCCAAGAAAAAACAACTGTAGTACCTAAATGCAACAACTAACCCACTACCCTACCCCCCCACCCCACCCCCACACACACACATGCTTTCTCTCTTATTACAAAAGACATTGCAAACTGCTACCAATACTAAAAGGGGAGAGTTAGGTAACAATACATGCAAGAAAAAAAACTTGGAAAACTCTCACCAAAGCAGCAAAATGCTCCAAGAGGAGGAAAAAACACCTTCCAATACTAAAGATGCAAAAAGGACAACAAAACTCCACAGATTTCATGCCATTCCAGAATGAAGCATGAGGCCATTTGTGGACAGTGTGCATACAATGACTGGTGAACAAGACCTGGAAAGGTCGAGGCATGAAAAGGATTGTGGGATAGAGTAGGTGCAGAATCCTGGGAAAATCTGCATTGGTGCCAACGGGACTATGGGCGGGTTCAATTCAATAATCCATTTCTTAGAGGACGATAAACCACACTATGTCAGATCCATGCATTCTCAGCAGAAATAAATAAATTAATAACCCCTCCACATATTGGAAAACCATGAGATTTTTGTGAAATTTGTCATTTTATGTCAAAGTGTATATTCAACATAACTCAAATTTCTTCTTGCTTTTTGAGTGTTTTGTTCTTAAAATATGTTATTGTTGTGCTTATATAGATGCACTAAAATTACAATGGAATCACAGTAACAAATGAAAACTGAATTTAAAAAAAAAATCAAAAATAAAATTCACATATTTCTTCTCATGAAAATGAAATTTTATTTTTTTAAGTTCCATAATGGAATTTCATTTTTAAGTACCATAAATCAGTGTCCCTGAACATTCCACATCCACCTTGGTGGGGTCTTCTTGAAACAAAGGAAAATGGGCTGTATGATGAGGTTCTCCCTGTTCGATAAACTCCTCACCCTGTTGTGGACAGGAAGCTCACTAAGCAAGTAAGAAACATTTTCACTGCATCTGCCCACATTCTTATTCCATAACTCATGACTGAAGTTGAAAATAGGGGCAAAGGCCAACTGGAAACACAGAGCTTTGTAAGAGCTCTGTCAGAGAAAGAGGCTCCCACTTAACTTTCACATAATGATTCAGTGCCCACAAGACTATAGCTGAAGCCTCAATCTAACTGCCAGTCTCACACTTCTCCTTGCTATCAGTTGTGAACACCTGATTCCTCACCACCCACACACATCTAAAAGTAGCAATGTGGTATTTTCCAAGAGACAACCATGGCCTCAAATGTGATGGCACAAAGTCTCATCCTAGCTGCTGCACATTCAACAGTGACTGTTACAAGTGCATTTTGTATATTAGAGTCAGATGAAGCTAAAAGGACAACATTATCTGCAAAGAGAGACACCACTTCTAAGTCCCCAGACTAGAGGCTGAAACTCAATATTCTTTTGTGAGCGATGACATACCCTCAGTAAAGGTGGACACCCACTTTGAATGAATTCTACTTATTGCTAAGAGTGTGGGCATAGCTCTTTCAGTGTTCTTACTGGAAATGGCTAGCAAGCAGCAGTGGTTCCACTACCTCATACTCCCACAGGACTTCTGGCATCACATACCAGACACCACTGTCATAGGCCTTCTCCAAGTCTGCAGAACAACTGCAGACTGGGTAAGCAACTCACACCACCCTTCAAAAACTGTACCAGGGTTCATCCACCCTGGACACAATATGCATTACCCCCCCCCCCGACTACAAAGTTTATTTAATGGCAAAATCTCTTCTCCAGCACTGTAGCACAGCCTTTTGCATGAAGGCTGGATAATATAATTTCCCTAATGTGGAACAAACACTCTGGTTCTTTTTATAAAAAAAGGGGGATCACCAGCAGTCTGCCATGCCAGTAGTATTGCTTCACACTCCATTCAACACTGAAGAAATAGGAGGCACACTGCCACAGCCCTATCCACTGTCTTCAAAAATCTCTGGCTAGATCTGCAGTACACCTCCAGACATACTACTATGGAGAGATCTAAGCAGTTCAGTGACTTCAGCTGCAGTGATAGCTCACAAATTACTAGAAATTAAAGGGACTTCCTGATGGAAATGTAGGTCTGTCAGAATAAGGAATTCTTCAAAATGTTCCTTCCACTTCACTATGATTGCCTTATCAGTGGTCAGCACTTAGCCACCCTTGCTTACTATAGCATTACTGTGTTTCCATTCTCCTGTCCTTTCTTGAGATACCAAAACAACTTTGAGACCACCCAGTGCTCTTTTACCATAGTCTCTCCAAATTACTCATGCCTAAGGCTTTCACTTCAGCAACTAATGCCTTAGCAGTCTCCCTGGCATGCTGGTAGATCTTGGTTGAATCAGGACAGCCCTCCACAAACACTGCTCAGAATGACACTTTCTTCATCCTTTTGACTTACTTCTCATTTCTGTAAATTTTGAATATTACAAAAATGAAACAATTTAAAAGCCTAGAAAACATTAAAAATCAGCAGAAACCTGAACTGTTCTCAGCAGTCCATATATGGAACAGACCAAAGTCATCGGATGACTTTGGGGAGGACAGGCAGAGCTGCTAACAGTGAAGTTCTTCTTTTATAGACTACTGCCTGTGCATTAATCTTCCTGGTAGAGGGCAGAAGCCATGTATTATATCAGTAATTATAGGATGCTAATAGAAGTGGGAAGATGCAGACTGCTCCTATACAATGTTGACCGCAGGTCAACATTGGGAACAAAACAAAGACAAACTTTTTCTGACATTTAGGGGTGGTAGGGTGTTCTCCTCTTTTGCTACACTACCTCCTTCTCATAATTCTGGCAACCTATGATCAAGGGGAGGAAGGAAGACCAAAGGCCCTAATGAAGGAGGAAAACTAGGGTATCACATCAAGGCCAGTCATTTCCACCCTTATACTAAAGAAACAGCATGTAAATGATGGGAAAATGATCAGTGACATCATCCTGCATAGGGTTGGGGGGCTAGATAAGACAGCTAGGCAATAACAGGGTCTATATCATATGAGCAAATTGCACAAATTGCGAACGCTCATAATATCGAACGTATCAAACCTCGGAGTGCTTTTTCTGAGATTGAGGTACAGTGAAGAATGGGATATTTACCCTTTACTCACTGTAGTGTGATCTCAAAGTTGGAATATATATTTAGTGGAGGTGGGGGGTGGGAGGCACAGTTTGAGGTCCAGTACATTCAATATTATGAGCTTTCGCAATTTGTGCGATTCACTCATATGATATAGACCCCAGTAATAATAACAGCAAGTGTAGCAAACTAGTGCAAAAATCTATATTGCTGCTGTGTCAGTATTGTTCCAGCCAAAATTTATATCACGATTGTCAACATTTTCCCCTCCCCCATCCAAAGGCAACTAGGGTTGCAATTTCTATGAGCAAACCTTCACAAACTCCAATACCTGATAAGCAAGAATAGAAAGGTTTATGTACAGTAACTCAAAGATGACTACCATGCTATAATGAACTTTCAATATCAGCTCGCCCAATGTTCTACAATTTTTTGATAACAAGGACTTGCCACATCATCAAGCAATGTTTTCTGAAATTTGCAGATGCCTTAGTTTTTAATCAGTTCTTCTTTTATCTGTGTTAGGACAAAGGATTAATTTATTGCAGCTCACTGCCGTAAATCTTGAAGTACTGAACTATTGTTGTACCACAATGATTGTAAGACTATATGCAAGTGACCTTTTGCCTTTTAATGACCTTTATTAACTACCGCACTATGAAAACAAGCTTTGATGTAAAATGATGAATCATCATGGAACAACGGGCAATACAGACATTTGGACTTGCAAACCTGGCTTTTTTAGTGCTTTATCTGTATTTGCTATTTCTACAGTGTACTCCACAACCTCTGTATCCAAGGCAGTTAAAAGTTTGCCAGCTGTTGTAGTTATCTACTTGAGATGTATTTTGTATTTCCTAGAATTAAATTCTATAGTGACGTTTAACTTTTCTGCCATTCATTCACTCCATGTGTTTTTTATTCCTCGTTCTGAAGCCAGTATTAGTCACTCCTGTGAAAAAGGACTTTTTAGGGGTGTCAGTGTTTGCACCTACACTTAATGCAGCCCAAATAAATAAATAACTGAATATGCTAGCACAGATAAAAATCTGATAGCAAAATAAGTTTTGTGAAGTAATGTAACAAACATGCCACAGTCACACTAACACAATCTGTATGGTTAGAGTGCAGCTCATCATCTGCCAGCTCATTCCTGTATCACATGGTAATGTACAGTTATTTAAACTGTCCTGCCATTCTAGCTCTTTCACTGATACTTTCTCAGCACGTCTAGATATTCTTGCCCTCCAACAAAATGTTAATATCCCCCAACAAACCTTCTGACATGGAACTATCAAACAACTGCACCACTTTCAAAGTAAAACTAGGGGTTTGGTGGTTTTCCATGGTTCAGGGCAGGGGTGGAGACATATGTATGATCGAACAAGACAGGCAGATTTACAACATGCCTCTGCAACTAACAGAGGTGAATAGAAGCCTATCATACAGACATGGGATGACCAGCAATCATAGCTACTTACATTTTCAGTGCCCCTATAGGAAAGTACTCATGCAATTGTTAAAGAGGAAACATTTCCAAGAATTTCCGTCTGAGGTAATATTCAAAAATCAAGGGTAAAGCAGTACAATGCCTGTCAAAAATGCATTTTCCTGTCATAATTGCTGGTCATGCCATGTCTGTATGATAGGCTTCTGTTCACTTATGTTAAATAAATAAATAAAAATAATTGTTCAGGGTCGTCCATCATGAAATTTAGAGGTACAAAAGGAAGCAACAAAGCCATAATATGGCACTATTGTTTTAACCACAAAGTAATTAAGTGACACATGATATCTATGTGACTAATGGTCAAAATTTTACCTACCACCATACAAAGGAAACTAGGTTTATGATTTCTATGAACGAAACTTCACAAACTCAGATGCCTTATAGATAAGACTAGAAACATTTTTGAATGGTAAAGGATAATTACCATGCTACAGGTTTATGAATGACAGGTGATTACTATACTACAAAAAGTCCACAGAAGGCTAAATAGTAAAGTCAGAAAGTCATCTAACTTGTGTAAAATATAATATCATACAGCACTACAAGCTTCTTAAATTATTGGGTTAACAAAATTAATATGCAACATAAATCCAATTATTTTATGCAACTTAACTGGTTCAGTGGGCTTTGTGACATAAAAAAGAAGTTATGTCTTACCATAACGTTCCGTCTGTGTTGTAGATCTTTATTCATTCATTACTGATAGGACTTCAGTTCCACCCTTGGAACTGACACGGCCATTACAAAGCTTGTGCCAGCCAAAAACTCTCAGCTAAGACCTACCCATAATGCCCCTCTCATAGTCTCTTCAGATCGAGTTTGCCCACCCCTATATTATAGAGATAGTAAGAGGATCTGTCTGAGCAAATACCTTAACCAGGAGTTCCTAAAGTCCACCAGGTGTCCAGGCAGGGGGAAAGAGGGCGGGAATAATGAATGAATAAAGATCTACAACACAGATGGAATGTTATGGTAAGATATAACTTCTTTATCTGATGTTGTAAATCTTTATTCATTCCTTACTGATAGGAACGAGTCCCCAGCTACATGAGTCCTGGGTGGCCCTAAGGAAGGATATTCCTGAGCACCATAGAACCAAAATATGCTCATCCCCTGGAGGCCAAATCCAATTTGTAATGAGTGATAAAGTTATGAGGTCTTGCCCAAGTGGCTGTGCGCAGGTATCATCCACAGAGGCTCTGGAATGAACAGCCACAGAAGTAGCCATCGATCTAGTAGAATGAGCCTTTATTCTGGAAGGTAAGGATAGTTTATTCTGATGGTAGATGAAGGTAATGACGTTTCTAAGCCAGGAGGATAGAGTCACTTTGGAGACAGGTTTACCCAATCTGGGTCCCGCAAAGACCACAAACAATTGATGCGTTTTCCTGAGAGATTTAGTCCTGTCCAAATAAAAATGAAGCTGCCTATGAACATCAAGGGTGTGCAAAAGATACTCCCCTCTGTTTGAATGCTTGGGAAGAAAACCGGCAGGTCAATAGACTGGTTAATGGAAAATCCAGAAATGACCTTGGGCAAGAAGGAAGGGTCAGTACGAAGGGACACTCTATCCCTGTGGAAGTTCAAGTAAGGTCTCTTGACACTCAAGGCCTGCAATTCAGATACTCTTCTCGCTGAGGAAAATGCTACTAGAAGTAGAGTCCTCCATGATAAAAATTTTATATCACAAGAATCAGAAGGTTTGAAAGGAAAGCTTGTTAACGACTGAAGTACCAAAGTCAAGTCCCAGGGTTCTATGGGGGGCTTGACAGGAGGTTTAACGTGTAATACTCCTTTCAAAAAGGTTTTGCACAGACGGTGTGATATAACAGAAGAATTATCAAATCCATTATGAAATTTTGTGATAACTACTAAATGCACAGTAATTGTTGATGCTGAGGCTCCTGCATGTAGAAGAGTAGTCAGGTACTGTAGGATCTTTTGAACAGGCATAGAGAAAGGGTCTATGTCCTGATCTTTGGCCCAAGTAGAGAACCTAGCCCATTTACTAGAATACATTTTTCAGGTGGAAATTTTGTGTGAAGCCAGAAGAGTCTCACTGACGGGAGATGAAATATCAGGCAGCCAGACAATCATTGGAAGTGGAGGAACCAAGGTGTGAGCTTGAGGCTGTGGAGATTGGGGTGAATCCTTGAAGATGAAATAGCAGACCTAGAGATTGATCCAGGATCCATGGACTTGACGGGGCCAATAAGGGGCAATGAGGATCACTTTGCTTCCCAACCTTTGAGCTTTCTGGAGGAATTTCAGGATGAGGGGAAATGGGGGAAAGGCATACAGTAGATCCGGGGGCCAATCGTGCGTTAGAGGGTCCCTCGGTGAGTCCCACTGAGGGGTGCTCAGGGCAAAGTAGCTTCTGCATTTGTTGTTTAGAGGGGAAGCAAGCAGATCGCAGCAAGGTCTGCCCCAGCAGCAGAAGATCCAATCCGCTATTACAGGATTGAGGGACCACTTGTGAGGCATCAGGATGTTCCTGCTCAGATTGTCCGCAATAAGGTTGGAACTCCCAGGAATGTGCATTGCTATAAGAAATTGGTTGGAAGCTATCGCCCAGTGCCAAATCCTCATGGCTTCCTGACACAGGGGGTAAGACCTGGTTCCGCCTATTTGCTTATATACCAGTCGACTGACATGTTGCCCGATTGAATTGCAATGGTCCCAGAAGGAGGAATGTATGGAACGCTTGCAGTGCTAAGAGAACTGCCCTCAATTCTAGGACATTTATGTGCAAATTGGCCTCCATGGAGGACCAGGTGCCTTGGACCATCTTTCCCTGGAAATGCCCCTCACCCTAACAGGGAAGTGTCTGTGGTCACTGTGGGCCTGGGCTGGGGGAGACAGAACGGTCGACACCAAAGATTTGATTCTGGCTTCATCCACCATAGCATTTCTTTCTTGCAAAGGTTTGTAAGGCGTATCATGTGGTCGAGTGGGTGGGTTAAGATTGACCATTGTGAAGAAAGGAGCCACTGTAATATTCTCATATGCAACCTCGCCAGTGGTACTAGGGTAATGGCTGCTGCCATAGAGCCTAAGAGTTGCAGTACAAGACGTTCTGATACAAAGGTCTGTGGAAGGAGGGCCTGGATCTGGTGTCTTATTTTCGAAAGCCTGTGAAAAGGGAGGGAAGCTTGACAGTATGTTGTGTCGAAGATTGCTCCAATAAATTCTAGTGTTTTTGATGGGGACATTTGAGATTTGTCCTGGTTGATCATAATCCCCAAGCAGAGAGCGAGGCCTTGAGTGTAAGAGAGGCTGCAGATTAGAAGATTCCTGGTCGAGGCGGTAAGGAGCCAATCGTCTAGATACGGAAACACCTGGAATCCTTGTAGTCGACGATGAGCTACTACAACTGCCATACATTTGGTGAACACTCGGGGGGGGGGAGGTGCTGTCAAGAAACTGAATGTCAGTATCCTGAACTGGTAGTGATTGGCTCCCAGACAGAAACAGAGAAATCTCCGGGAGCACTGATCCATTTTTATGTGGTAATACGAGTCCTGGAGATCTATAGAGCACATCCAGTTGTCCTTCGCTAGAAAAGGGAGAATGGACTGTACCATGACCATCCGGAATTTTTGAGGTTTCATAAATTTGTTCAATAGGCTGAGATCCAGGATTGGTCTCCCGTCCCCTGTCTTTTTTGGCACTAAAAAGAACCGTGAGTAAAACCCGGATCCTCTCTGGTCTGGTGGGACTGGTTGGATGACTCTTTTTCTTAACAGGTTTTCTATTTCTAAGGCTGCTACCTCCCTCTGATTGGGTGGCACATCTGGAATTTGTTTGACGGGTTTGGGAGTTAAATCGAATGGGATCTGGTAGCCTCTGGATATTATTCTCTGCACCCAAACATGGGTAGTAATAAGTTGCCAGGCTGGTAGGTGCAGAGAAAAATGACCCCCGACTGCTTCCTGAGGAAAGCAATCGGGCCGCTGCTCAGGAGCGCTGGTAGGGTCGGCCAGAGAAGGAAGCTCTAGCGCCCTGGTTACGCGGACCCCCTCTGCCCCAAAAAGGGTGTCTTCCAGATGAGTTGCCCCCCTCTGCCCTGGGGGGATTGCTCACCACAAGTGTCATGAAAGGATCCTTGGGACTTTTTAAACCACAATTTCACTCCACTCTGGTTCCTGGAATAGGACCTCTGGGGGGGAGGGTAGAAAAATGTATGCCCACAGCAGACAAGGTCTTTCCGTCTTTCTCACTTCATGTTAGTGTGTCTCGTACTGTGGGAAAAAAAGGTGCAGATCCGTCGACAGGCACATTGACGAAGGAAGATTTAAAGGGGTCTGTGAAATTACACAAATGCATCCAAGCATGACATCTCATGACAATGCCTGATGCTGCAGCTCAAGCTGCCCCCTTGGTGGTGTGAGATATCAAACGCATCGAGGAGTTCAAAATAGATTCTAAGGTAGCTAGCTGCGAGGCAACAGTGTCACGCACCTCATCAGGCAGTACCCCCACCAAAGAAGTAGATATTTCAGAAATTAGGTCTCTTTGGAGGAGAGTGAAATGTGCCAGATAGTTCAACGACCAAAAGGCAAAGGTCACTGAAGCATAGGTCCACTTCCCCAGTCTGTCCATGGCCCAAGACTCCCTGTTCGGTGGATGGACAGTGGAACTATCTTCTACCAATTCCCTCTTGGTGGCCACCACCACAACCATGCAATCAACCGTCAACTGCTTGCACCAGTTGGGCTGGTCTTCGGGGTTGGATAAAATTTTGTCCGGCCTCCGGGGGACAGGTTCTGCATTGTCTGAGGCCTTCCAGGCATGCTGCACAAGCAGCTTTACAAGATCATCCGCAGGTGGGGTCACCCAGGAAGTAAATGGCCGGGCATGGAAGGCCTGCAAGAACACCGATTCCTCCAAAGAAGGGTTAGAGGACTTCCAGTCTCCCCTCTGCTTGAGGATTTCGAGAATGTCTCCAAATGAGACGTCACCTGGACGAGACCATGGAGACCCTTCTCCCTCATCGCAATCGGTGTCCTCAGTGATAGATTCCTCAGGGGAATCAAGGTGCTTCCTCTTGCACTGTTTCTTCCAGGGTGGGTCCCCAGTGGGATCTTCTGAGGAGGACTCAGGAGAAAAAGTTCCCTTTGAGGGAAGGTCTTGCGGCTCCCGTGCCCGGGATCCTATAGTAGGGGGGTTGGGACAGCTGCATGCTAGAGGGGGGGCTCAGGTGTCGAATGCCATTGGTGCTGATTGCGAGCCTGTGGAGGCAAGGACCCTCTCCATCACCTTGAAAGCAGGCCTACCCGAAGAGGGATGGAAGCCTGTAACTGAGAAGGACAACCTCAGAACCAGGGTCACACCCCTCCCTGAGGAGCCCGCCTCCAGGTGAGGAGCTCCGAGAGGACTGAAAACTGCTGGAGCCGTGGACATAGACTGTGCCAGAAAAAAAATAGGTGCCAGACTAGGTACCACGGCGCTGACAGCCCAAACACTGCTCCGAGAGTGTACCAGTTCCAACGGAGCCGATACACCAAGGGAGGTCGGCGCCGACAGGGGAAACTCTGCAGTCAGAGCCGAGACCGTATGCACCAGGGTGGTCTTCGGTACCGAGATCTCTGGAGCCTGGGTAGAGGCTGGAGGAGGATATACTGGTGAGTATGCTGTGAAGGGTTCCGTGCCAAAGGGACCGGAAGGTATAGCCAGGGTGGGCAATCCCCTAGCTGCCAGAAGCAGGTCCACAACCCGCACTACATCTTGTTCAGAAAGGCTCCTGGTGGATCTATAGGATGCTGCTGAAGGAGAATCAGGTCTTTCAAGAAAGGGGTTAAATTGGTGCCCCGAAAAAGGGTCGTAAGTTGGACAGTGTCTGGTTCTTGGGAGCTGTTCAACCTTAGGAACCAAGGTCATAGTCTGTCGAGCCGAAAAAGCTATCAGCACCGTGGCCGGGCATGGTGCGAAAGCGGGTATAGTCAAAGCCGGTATCGGGGCCAAGGACAGCACTGAAGATGATGGTGCCGAAGCTGGAACCGTAATAGGAGTCAACATCAGAGACAGCACCGAGGGAGAAGACACAGGGCCTAGTGCCGAAGTTTTCTGTGCCAGTGGCACTGGAGAAGCTCAGTGCCGACTTGGTTCTGTACTGGTCGAGGATGTAGGAACTGAGTGACTCCATTTCTCCTTGTGTTTCTTGTGTTTAGGAGGGGGTGAGACCTCCATCCCAGAGAGAGCCTCCGAGAAAGGCATTTTGACTAAACCTTTTAGACCAGTTTGTTTTTGCGCTCGGCTAGAGTGTGATTATTAAAACTAGAACAGACGTCAGCAAGAAGCATTTATATGGTCCACGCCCAAACAATAAACGCACTGAGCGTGACCGTCTGAGTTGGGCATCTTTCACCCACACTTGTTGCACTGCTTAAAACACAATTTAACTTTTTCTGACATAATATACTGACAACAAAACTACCAAGAAGGAAAGAGAAAGGATTTTTTTTTAGACAGATATAAAGAGGAAAGAAGAGAGTACCAACAATGGTATCTAGAAATACCACAAGTGGTAAAAGGAGGGCCTACCAAAGGTAGGAGAGAGGGACAGTACCAACAGTGGTAACAGAGTAACTACCAAAGGTAGAGGGTAGGAAGTAGAAGCAGTTTACAGGCGAGTAGTGAAATTAGCGAGACTGACTAAAAAGGGCAAAGTTTTGAGTGAAAACTATAAAAAATACACAAATTTTCCCCTTAGCTTTGAGAGAGAAGGCTTGGCACATCTGACGAGGAATGCGGCAAACGAGATCTGGAGAGACTATGAGAGGGGCATTATGGGTAGGTCTTAGCTGAGAGTTTTTGGCTGGCTTGAGCTTGGTAATGGCCATGTCGGTTCCAAGTACAGAACCAAAGTCCTATCAGTAAGGAATGAATAAAGATTTACAACATCAGATAAAAAGATTTCAGGCCTACAAGAGAAACAGTACTGCTTTTTTTCTAGTTTAGGACTGTGAATATATATTGCTGTCCAGCTCACAGTCATTAATATACAACAGAAAAAAATACATACGTGCCTTACAAGATTTCTGCTTAAGAAAAGAATATGTTTACTCCATCATTAAAATCAGAGACAAAGCAAGATGACACCATTATTCTTCTTGGTGCAGTGTAAAGTATTATGGGATAGCAGAGGAGGCCTTCAACATGTTTATCTTGTGAATACCTTATCAAGCTATCCTGTTGAGTTCTGTGACTAGGTGGCACAGACAATGAATGGTAAGAGGTTAACTGATAGATCTTCTGAGTTAGTATCATGGTTGGGTGCTGGCATAATGGACAAGGTGTTTACCTCAAAGATAAGAGGTACAAAGCTTGATTCTTAGGGTGGTTTTGGCATAATGGTTAAGGTCCTCACATCATACACATAAGGTATGGGGTTTAATTCTAACCTTGGGTCATTGTCCAGGATTAAAATGACCCTTCAAGACAGTTAGCCAAGTATGAACTTAGAATATATTCAGACCAATCACAAATTGAAAACATAGGAACCTGGCAGTGACAGTGACACAAACCTTGCTGACTGGTGTGAGTAAAAGACACCAAATGATGAAGTGGGATGGGGGTACTCAATGTGGCAGAAAGACACTAGCTGTCTTACACAGATCCAAGAACCAGTATTTCTCCTATTCTAATATATCCATAGCAGGTAACAGAGTTGCCCAGCACTGAGTTTTCACAGTTGCCAGTAAATTTTATAGGAAGAAGGTAATTTTATAGGAATGCAATTTTAACTGATCAGCTGCCAGCAGTGTCTAAGCAGTGATGAGCCTAGCGTTATATTTTAAAGTTAACAATCTTGTCTGTAGCTGTCACTTGGGACAAATGCAATCCGCTGTTACAGTGAAATAAAATGGAACTGGCTGCAGTGGTAACAGGAAGTATGAATCACCATTTGATATAGCACAAAGAACAGCAAACAAAATGCTTTGGTGCAAATCCAGAGCAGAGGTTAGTATACAAGTGCAAACATCTTAAGTTATGCTGCTCCCATTATAAATAATCTGTGGAGTTCCGATGTTTTGTCCTGAAACTAACATCAATTTCCTGGACAGTGTTTAGAAAAAATGAATAAAAAACTCAAGGGACTAAAGTAAAAAAAAAAAAAAAAAAAAACACTATCCGAAAAAAAGAAGATGCAACTCTATGAGAAACATTACTACTAAATGACATTTATTTAAAAGGCACTGTCTGTACAACTGATCAAGTAATCCAGGTCTCCATAGTCTTAGTTTACTAGAATTTTTGTATCCTAATCCGCCAGCTGGTGCAGTAGATACATTCCATCTGCAGCTGATCCATATTAAGACTAGCTGCCCAAATGCCAGAAGACCAGAAACGAGTTCCATGAAAGACTGACCAGTTGAAAGCTAGCTCTCCTTCTTCAGAAGAAAGGGAGATAGTCTCATAGCTGAACCTACAGCGATCTTGACTAAGTACTAGTCACAAGCGAAGGACTTATAGCTAGCAGTACCATCAACAGTCCTAGGTTAACAGCACTTATTTTTTAATTACAATTTTGGACTCCCACTCGCTGAACATTAATGGTTCCTGATACCTCTCTTCAATTTTTGAGTATAAAAAGCAAACTTTCCTGCTGGACCTAATTTTATATTAGTGTCAAGAGAGGGGATTGTGGCATACCGCTGCCAAGGTGGCAACAGCATCTACAACAACACACTTTTAGGTCACCTATACTCCACAATCAAGGAGACTAAACACATGTCATGCTTTGCGTGCATGTATACAAATTAATTATCAAATTACTAGGTTCCATTCTTTATTATTGTGCATGATATCACTACAAGTACCTTTGCAAAACAAACTATTCTGCTATATGTTCTATATGTTGGCTCTTACCATTCAAGTCAAATTTCAAGTCGTTAGCGAATACGTGGTTTGGAGGGATGTTGAGCCTTTTTGCAACATTGTCTACTATGCAGCGGAATCCCCCGGAGATGAGGAACACCTTGACATCTCGCTCATGTAGTCGATCAATCAGTTCCCTATGCAAGCAGAAACAGCATTAGATACAAGTAATATCTGTTCTTCTCCTTACTTCTCTTACACTGCTACACTACCACTATCAAAACTGAAGAACTGACTCCATCTTACTGTGGCTATTTCAGACTATTATCCCTCATCCCCAAAAGAATCTGCTCTTTTGGGGAATGAGACACGTTTGTTCAGTAGTAGGCTAAAGCATTATAGAAGTTATTCTGAACTAAGTGTTCCTTTCCTCCTCTTGTGACAAGACTGGAACATCAGTATGAGAGCACATCTGTCAAAATCATCACATTCTTCAACTACCAGTACTGCCAGACCTAAACTTTGTGCTAGAGGTCACACTATGCCAAATCCCTATTCCTGGCATTGAAGTATTGGAGCTCATGGGTAATTAGTCCTTACTCTTCCCGGCCCCAGTCAGTCCCACAGCTGTCAGAGTAACAGAACCCAGGTGGTCAGCACTACAGACAGAAATTCATTTGATGAAATAATAAATGAACAGAACTAAAAAATAATTAAAGACATGTATTCGGTACTTAACATGCTGTTGTTGTAATCACAGTAATGCAGAAATGTCTACTCCCAATTTTTCCCAGTGGGAAAAGAAAAAAAAAATACAGCAGTTGTTAAACTTATGAGACCTTTGGAAAGATTGCACTGCAAACTTGGGGGGGGGGTCAGAAAACAGAAATATGCTCAAGTTATGGTACTTAATCTTAAAAAACTAGAGTATATCACTGCTCTTTCAATTCATCTCTATCTTACAACTGAATTAATTTACAGTTATACTCCTGATGTTAATAGTGCAAGTGATTTTGAAAATAAATGATTATAATATGTTTTGATGCTTGTTTCACTGTCTCTTCAGTTTACCTCTGTCATTATGCCCACAAAATAATGTTATGGTAGATATCTGATAATGTTTTACATATACCATAAAGACATTCTAGCTAAACAAAAACTACTCGCTTCTTCTTAACAGTAGCCTTACTTACATTGTGGTTTCAGAACCTCTTTATCACATATCTTAATTTTTAATGTATGGCATTCTGCCTATATGACCTAGTTGACAATTTGTCATTCTAGGAAGTAAGAATTTCTTATTACTGCATTAGTATGGAATTACATTATTCTATGAACCAATTTAGGCAGCACAGTGGCACAATGGGTGGTGTTGCCATCACGCAGCAAGCAGTTCTCTAGTTAGTTCCTTAGCCGATGTGCCTTCAGTACAAAGTCTGCATGTTCTTGTGGGTTTTTTCTATGAGCTCTGGTTTCTTCCCATACTCCAAAGACACACAATAGATGGATTAGGGACTCTAAATTTTCCACAGGTGTGTGCGTGTGTGTGTGTGTGGTATGGAAGAAAGACCTAGCAACCTACTTCCGTTTCTGCCTTTTGCCTTAAAAAGTCTGTGTCTAGAGGCAGCTGTCCACAAGGCCACTCTAGGAGTAGCCTGTGACTCCTATGAAGGAGACAGAAATGCACTAATATAACTAGCAAGGTATTGTGGTTTCAGTCTTTCAGTAGCTTTAGTACTTCATGATGCTATGGTAAGAGTTTTCACCTCCAAGAAGAAATGTCAATGGGCTGACCTTAGCAAAATAAAACTGTAAAAAATAATTTTTTTTCACCACAATCTGTGTAACTTTGTGGTGTACATGATAAGGAAGTTATTTACAACCCCAAAGGTTTGTTACTTACACTTGCTTTAGAAAGTGCAGCAACACATTTTAAAAATATGATTCCAACTTTGGCAATTGTATCTTTGTCACAGATTTTCAGCTTATTATTTTTAATGAATGTATCTAATGAACAAAAATAGTTTAAATATTTCTACATTTTAAATGGAAGGCAATTTGTTATAACAAATGCAAATTCTTCTTTGAGGTTGCAATGATAGTAATAATAATAATAATAATAATAATAATAATAATAATAATAATAATAAGCATTCATGCAGTAGGCTGAAGAAATGGTCATGTCTGTAAGACCTGGATTGCAAAACAGTGTAAGAAACTTCTCTGTGTGGAAGATTTTCAGTCCATATATTTCTAGTTCATCACTGTATATTAATCAGATCAGACAGTAGTAGTAGAAGTAGTGAACGTAAACTCGTCTTAAGTCAAAACAAAACAAAAAGTAATAATAGAAAATATATAATTCTACAGCATTACTAAGTATTCAAAAGTAATTCAAGCAAGGCAGGCAGTCTGTTTCCAGTCGAAAATCCTTTATTAAGTACACAGACAAGCGATCCAAGTAAAACAAAAATAGAGTAATAATTTCCTCACAAGCTTTCTAAATATATATATACTTTTTATCAGGCATGGGAGTGGTTTATTGTGCTGTAAAACAAAGTGTTATCAATACTGAAATTTGCGTAGCTATGAGGTGTTCACCAAATGAAATGCAGGTTCATAATCTTGGTGATGTTAAACATTGTATACCAGTTTTTTTAAAATCATATCATAATGAATACCACTTAACAAGTACAAGTATACAGCAGTTCTTAAAATGTTACAAATGTTCCTTTGCAGAACAAACAAAATATCCTTTGGGAGTATGTAAAACAATGACATACATCTGAGAAAAGGAAGCTACCAGATTTCTGAGGTACACTAAAAAATAACTGTTCTGCAAGTTTGATATTTAAATATTAGAAAATACCCAGGTCATATATAATTGTCCAACAAATTAAATGTATGCTTATAACTCTGGTGATTTCCAATTTTTTTGAAATTTTCAACACGATCTTTTTATGCCTCTTCCTCATGAATAACTGCTCTGAACATTTCATTGCCCTGATCTAAAGGTGATTTCACACAAAGGATGCAAACTCATTTCAGATTGGGAAACATTTCATTGGCCTTGACTTTAGAAATAAAGGCATAATGCTGTAAAGTGTGTCAAATGGGAAAGCATTTTATTGGCCTGGAAGTGAGAAATGACAGTGTAATATTATAAAGTGTATCCCAAAGATCTTATATCAAACCCAGGAGTAACTCCTAAAAAGTTCACGTGCTCCCTAACTGAAAATCACTTTTGTCTAGAAACGATCTGATGGCCCAAATGTTTGAAAACTTTCTTGTCTAAGTGTCAGTGGTTGAGTGTTTCAAATAAATGCAGTAAGTACAGAAACCTATGGCTGCCTCACTGAGTCATGTTTGCTAAACTTATAATGAAGTTCATGACTGGTGGACAGGCATAATACGTTTGATGGCTATATCATCAAACTAAGAAGACCAGGCTACGAATACTTCATAAAGTTTACTATGCAGTTTTCATCCACTGGTCTGATGAATGTTCCTTTGCTCTTCTACAGACTCCTATGACATTTCTGAAAATAAAAGTTACTTTTTTAAATGTCTACTTTTTTTGAAGTAATGTATCAAGCTCACAAATGAAAGGTGATGATTATCTTTTTGACTTCCAGTTATGGTATGCTGCTGGTTACATGCTGAAAAGTATTCCTCCAAATTCAACTCAATAAGTGAAAGTAATCTGGTTGAAAATTATTATATTCTGCCACTCTGATATTTAAGGATCCAGCTTCTTTAGATCCATTTCATAAAAAGTAAATAAAACAGTCCATGGTCTGATCTTTGAAACAAATGCAGGGTGTATGCAGGTTTCAGGAGAAGTGACAGCAGTGGCAACCCAAAGGATTAATGTTACCAGGAGATGATTTTTTCACATGAGAGAGATGATCTTTCTTCAGTTATGCAGATTATGGTGAAGCTCTCCCAGGTGGAAGATAAAATGCATATTTAAATCAATAGTCTGAGAAATTGAAAAGACACTGTCAAGGCATTCCAGTGTGACCACCAAACTCCAGAAGAATACAAATGAAACAAGACATTTTATGAAAAATCAAGGTCAGCTAGAGCAGCTTGAGGCTAGAATGGTTGAGCCTAAGGACATGGTTGGTGTAGCAGAGAGAGGAGGAGGGTGACTCCGTGCAATGCCTCAAGAAGCTGCAGGCTAGCTGGATGGACACAGAAGCAAAAGAACCGTAACTGAAAAAGCTCAGAGCCAGGGACACTATCTTCTCTTAAAAGGTCTTGCCAGTTCATAATCCACTTTGCCACCTTTGAACAAAAGGAGAATGTGTGCAATAGTTTTGGAAGCTGGTCAAAGTGTTTTTGTGGGAGAATGTCAACATGTTCTTTTAGCATGATTTTAGTGACGATAAATATAGACTATAGGAAGATATTCTGGACATGAAGCAATGATAATGAAAAAGCTGTCTTTTCATTTTAGCTACTTTTATTTTATTTATTAATTTTGATTTTTCTTTTGTTAACTGGTATGGTCCGACTGGACGAGGTCACTTTACAGCGGAGGTCCGGGGAGAAAAGCTCCACATATATTCATAAACACAAATGGCAACAATACTAATATTATACATAGTGTTAAAAACATTGTTATACAAGTAGTATCTAGTGAGAAAATAAAACAGAAAAGGCAATGCAAATCAGCAATATTTACATATGTACAATCTATTTGTTATAAAAAAATAACAGACAGAGATTACAAGAAGTCCATATTTGTTGAGGGATACCATTTGTACCAAGCATGTTTACTGAAGGCATACACTACGAGAGAAAGTGCATAGGTAACAGGTTTGGGGATTATGTGACACATAGACAGAGCCAAGAACATATAAGGTGGGCCTTCAGGGAGTTTTTAAATTGTGTGGTATTAGATGCAGAAGTCACGGATGGAGGGAGATTATTCCAGGCTTTTGCTATTCAATGTGAAAATAGAGCTTTGCCTGCTGTGTAGTTAGCTGATGAGATAGAGAGAAGTGGTTTGTTGACAGAGCGGAGTGGACGATTTGGTGTGTAGATAGTCAGCAACTGCCTAAGAGCGGGAGTTTTGTTGGGTTGTTTTAGGTTGTTGTAAGCCATGACAAGTTGATGTTAGATTAGTAGCTGTGGAAGCTCAAGCCAGTGAAGTTGTTTAAGAGGTATATGGTGATGGGTTTGAAATGGGGAATTAGTAACAAACTTGGCGATTTTGTTGTAACAAGAGTCAAGTTTGTCTAGGTCAGATTTCCTAATATAAGTGAGAATTGGGGCTGCATACACTAGTGCGGAAAGTAGGTGAGTTTGAGCTAGGGTGACCTTAGCCTTATTTTAAGGTACAGTTCCCCTGGATGATAAGACTCTTTGTGTGACCACAGGAAGGATTAAAGTCAGTGAGAGCTGGACAGGAAGTGATGTCTCTTCCACTGCAAATGCAGCAATGATCAGTGAGTCAGGTGAATGCACTTGTTGGCATCATGTTATCTGGGTGGAAAAGACCAAAACCATTCCCTTTTCCTAAAATGGACACACCAATAGGAGAAGGCAGGTCTTTCACTAAAGCACATGAAACTAAACTTGGACTGTTACTGGTGACATAAGATTTCTATATTTTGAGGAATTTTCAACTGATTTAGTGATATTACATAGAAATAAGTGGATATCCACGGTGGTGCAGCGGTAGCGTTGTTACCTCACAGCAAGAGGTTCTCCCATTCGATTCTCGGCTGGAGTGTGGGGAGTGCCTTCTGTGTGGAGTCTGCATGTCCTCCCCACTGTTGGGTGGGCATTCAAAAGACATGCGTAAATGGGCATGCCTTCGTTGAAGGTTGAACGTCAAGCTGGCACCTCGGCGTTCATCAAAATCTACTGCCGATCATTAGCGGACCAGAGTTCCGCTGTGGTGACCCCTAACCCGGGAAAAGCCGAAAGACAACAACAACATAGAAATAAGTGGATGTGCCTGTTGAGGGATTGACTATCTTTAGTAACCATGAAGGATGTTGTCTTACCATAATTTAAAACCAATGGATACCCTGAAATAAGAGACACTTAAAAGTTTGTTTGTTTAGAGACTATACATCTCTAAAGTTAAGGGACTACTTGGCAAAAGAGATGCCATGATGGGTAAAAAGGAAGATGTGATTAACGGCCTCAGAACATTTAAGATTTGAGGCAGAAAGTGTTAGATGTTGACTAAGATCTATCCCTGACCACTTGAAAAAAAAATCACACTGTGTGGGAGGATCACACTTTGCTAAAAGAAATGGGGATTAACCTTTTCTTACTAGGCTGTTCACGCTGTAAGGATTAGTAAGTGACCATGGGCTCAGATGGGTTTCAGTGCTCAATTCAGGTATTGGAAGCAAGACTAGGGTTCAGTATGTATGACAAGGCTTTATTCTTTTCAAAACTGTATAGTTCTGAATTATGTTTTACTTTTTGAAAAGTAGTTTACCTTATTGTTGTGTGTCAGACTGTTCTTTCTTTTGGGGGGGGGTGACTGGAGAGAAGTGAGCATGAGAAGTAATATGTTGATGGCAGCTGTTTTTTTCAGGTTTTCTGCTAACATTAAATGTCTGGGAAAGTAGATAAACATAGGTTAGTCAAGCATACTACTATTCTTTCAATGTCAAACAGGGGTTATTTGTATATGAATTCCTTGATAAAAAAGAATGCCATTATAAATCTATTGTGTTTTTGTTTGGTAAGGATGATAAGGGGCAGCTTTTCAGGTTTGGGAATGAGCCGTATTTGCCAATTTCTCACTGAAAAAGTAACATTTCTGGAAATCAGAGTCTAAACCAACTGTATTTGAAGTACTGAATATTGTAAGAGAGATAAAAGAACTGGAAGTGGGATCTTTAGAAAAGGGTAGTACCAAATTACATAGAGAAAAATGGAAATTGTGGGAACAATACATGCAGAATAATGTTCTGGGGGAGGAGTGAGGTTTAAAGGAAGGCAGGAATTGATCAATTTATATAATGTAGTGATGATGATAAATATACAAAAGAATATATGTGATGTATAATGTCTGCATCTGGGAATATGTTAAAACTGTTGTCTTTTATATAAATATATGTTTGTCTATGTCTTCAGTGATAATTCATTAAAGGTGATAAAAGTAGAAAAAGTAACACTTCATAATATCTGAATGAACATACAGATAAACTGCAGGGAAATAAATATAACATACAGAAAATTCAGTTCTACTTACTTTATGTTCTTTGTTAGACGAGGAGGGTAATCAGCTACAAACATATGAACTTGTTTTTGGGAGGGCCTTATGATTCCTAGTCGCTGTGTCAAAGCAGTCTTAAATGTCACTGCACCACCCATAGCTTTAAGAGTCCTGAAATAGTAAATATATGACATTTTTAATAAGAAAACTCTTACTCAGACAGGATAATGGACTTCATTAGTATACATACTTTAGTGGTACTGTTTCAACTTTAGTGTAAACAGCATGCTGTATCTCAAAACACACAAAAGAAACTATTATGGTAGAGTTGCAAAAGTGGCACCATTTCTTTTATTCTGAAACCTTACTACTGACACACATGGTTAAAAAAGACAAAGGCCTGTCCTGTAAAGATAGCCTCTGTGCTTTACAACTGGAACAAGTTGGAACCTGGAGCACAAAGAAAATACTTAATTATTAAAAGCAGCACACATATTTGAAATATCAGTTACTTTCTAACTGAATAGTGCAGTCCATGTGAGTTTGCAAATTCCACCATGTGCCAATGTGATCTAGTATATAACAACTAGTCAGGGTAAGCCTGAAGTACATACTACAATACCAGAAATAGCTTCAGAGAATAAAGAAAGCTGGTTCTTGAATAACAAGGACTATCCTCCTCATAAAAAGCCAATCCACCCACCCCAAAAACATAAAATTAATATTGTATCCTCTACCCAGCAAAGGACACGTGCTGCCCTCTCATTCAGAAACATACTGTCATACTCTCTGCTAGGCAAATCAATAACTTATGTCCAACTGAGGCATACAGGCATTCAGCCTCCACATGGAAAGCAATTACTACTTTCCTCAGTGTAGTTTCTGCCTTCCCCTCCATGTAGTATATCCACTGTTTTCCTGTTTCTACACTGGATAAGCTCAACAGTGCCCTATTGGAAATCTGAGACTACAATATAAGCCCTGAAATTCTGCAAATATAACAGTAAAGTGTAAAGCTCTCTGTTACACATTAAAAATGTTTTTCAGGGGGCAAGCCCTCCTGTGTGTGTGTGTGTGTGTGTGTGTGTGTGTGTGTGTGTGTGTGTGTGTGTGTGTGTGTCGGGGGGGTGTACCTCCCACTACTTACATAACTTAACTCCAAGATCTCTGCACCTCAGAGAAGGTAGAATTCTCATGATATAATTTCAGATTTGGTATAAATTTTCAATAATCACATTTAATATCTTAATGTTTTGAGACTTGCACTACTGGGTGATTAGCAAAAAAACAGGTGCCCAAACTCCACTGCCCTTTCCCCTTCCCAGTAAAGCAGTCTCACTTTCTTCGTAAAGGAACTTAGCTTATGTCACCATCTTAACAAAGGAAGAGGTCCAGTTCCCTTCCATTGCTGAAGCTGAACAGACTTCTCCTTCTCCAAAGGTCCACAGTCACTACGTAACCCTTCCCAAAGGAGAATACAAATTTCCCAGTCAATAAATGGGCAAGTTTATTGCTTCCCATAGCTACTGTGGGAGATTTACTATCATCCCCTTCCATACGAAAAAGGCACCACTTCTTCCCTCTTCCCCAGTAGAACAGCTCTATTACTTTCCTCCCCGCAGCATGTATTTATACAACTATTTCCCCACCAAGCAGTCAGTGATGCTGACAGCCTTCAGTAGTTATTATAGTTATCAGTATGTTCTGAAGCCCATTACTGAGGGAAAGTTACAGTGCAATGAGTACCACACCAGCTAATCTTTCCATGTGAATGTTAAGACTTTATGATGTATTTAGAAACATGCATCACTCTGTGCAATCCTGTTGACCACTGTAATGTTACAGCAGTATGAAGGCTCTGGCAAGCACTGCTACAGTGGTCTTGTAAATGCAGTAGTCTGGGGGCATGGTTATTGTAAAGTAGCCATGGCTTTCCTCCAAGACTTGTGCACCGTAACTGAAATACATTTTACAGCAATTCAAAGACAAGCTCTAGTATATTGTTTTGGAGTGAAGACATGGAAATGTGCACTACCTTTTTATTCTGCTCCCATTACTGTCCACTGCAGAAGTGGATCTGTTAATGCCATAGCAGATAACTACTGTGAGGTTGTGTTCATATGTGCCTGTGTGCATGCATGTGTGCACATGTGTGTGCACGTGTGTGTATGTGACAGACACAGAGAGACAGAGAGTCCTGGTGTCTGTATATATACGTGTGGTGGAATGCATGTATGTGTGCGTGTGTGTGGTGGGGTGCCTACACTGGTGGAAACAATGTAATTATTCCAACTGCATTAAGTGTTTGAACAGGAGACATGCAAAGGAGTTGTTAATGATCTTTTGCAAAGTGTAACTGGATCATTTCTCTGAATCACATATTATAGTCATAGCACTACTAGAGCTCACCAGTAGTGCTATGGCAATTTTTTTTGAATATCCTTTAGCAGAAACTTTGTGATTTTATTGCTCTATTTTGTTACTTTGAGCTATGTTTTCTGATCTCAGTGGATCATTTTAGTTAGCTAGTTTTCAAAACTCAAAGCATAACTAAGAAAAGAACATACTGGCGTTAGTAACTCAGTTTATATGTATTCCTGCTCCTTTTTAACACTGTTCCCAGTCTGTATTATGTAATTATCCTTCTTGAGAACATAATAGGAATTAAACTGATAAGAAACAAAATGGATAAATTTCAGAAAACTGACATTAAACAGAAAATACTGTTAACATCTTAATTCACATTTTCTAAATGTCAAATCTAGACAGCATTATGGTAAAGTACTGTCAAACAACCAAACCCATATCCAGAAATGAGATACCTACATTTGTGCTACAGCTTCTCCAACACCACAGAACTTGGCCAACTCATCAATGCCTTCTTCTGTTATTACAGTACTGTCCACATCAAAACATACAGCATCAGCTGTACGAAAGAGCTGTTTTGTCTCTTCAAGGGTTGCCATGGGGTCGGGAGTCCTGTTCAGAGAGCAAAGTTATCATCAGTCAAGTTTCTATTATTTCAGATACAACTCAAGTGCAATAACTAGGTAAATATTCTTGTGGTTTAAAGTACTGCAGCTCTAGCAATCACGGTTAATGTCTGTAACAGTGGTTTAAAGTACTGCAGCTCTAGTAATCACGGTTAACATCTGTAGCAGCTACTTCGAGGAAAAAAGTTCCATACAAAACTCTTTGCATAACCAAGTAGCAATGAATTACTAAAGCAGAATAAAGTCTAGGGCACTTTCTGTGAACAACTAGTAGCTACAAATAATGTCATGATAGTGTGCACAACTGAAATGGTGTAAATTTTATGTTTCTGGGAAAATGTCTTAAATTTGGATTTTTTACATGAAAGTCTTTACTTCAGTGCTTTAATGCTGAATTGCTTACTACTGTGGATGCTTGTTCCTTTAATGCCACAGTCATTTCCCTCCTTTGCCACTACTGTTTAGATCCCCTGGAATTTTCAATCACATCCAACAAACCCCATCACACCTCACCATTACAGTCTAGGAACTCCAGGCTAAAACAAATGTAGAGTATACTGTGAAGAGATAATGCTGCCAAGAATGGGCTGCATATTAGGAGATAAAAAGAAGGGGGCAGCAGGTGATGCATTAGACACTTTCACCTAACCAGGATGACATAAGTCGATTAAGTCTAAGTAATGCATAGATGATGGGGAATCCAGGAGAAAAATGTTCACATGGGATAAGTGAGGATATTGTTTCCCATCAGTACTGGGTGATGTGGATGCGCTTCTTGATGGTTTCTGTATATGTAAACTTAGGAAGAACCTACTAAACTACTGTGTCCCTCTTTGGAGACACAGCAGGACTGTGCCTGCTGGGACACTGTATCTTCCTCTCAAATTGCAGGTTCTCAACATCCCAGGTTTAATTCTCAATCCAAGCCACTGATAACATTAGTTCTGCTGACAGGCAAGTGAACTACTACTTCCTTCTAAAGCCGGATAACACTCATCTACACGATATTAAACCCATGTCCAAAAAATCTGACAGATACTACATGAGACAATAAGGAAGCAGGCTACATTATCCAAAACATCTAATCATTGTCAAATCCTAAAACTCAAAAAAGATGTCATGAAAGTTAGTGAATGCAGTACTGATGAAGTCATCCACTTCACAGAAAAAATATCAAAACAAGACTTGGAATATCCCACTGTCATGATGTGTTCAATGAACAGACATGAAAAGATAAGTAAACATTAAAATAACAAATATTTGTTAGTCAGAAAAACAAAGCTGACATATACAGAAAAGATAACCCGTGATTAGCTTCTTGGCCCCAAAATTCCAGCAGCAGCTGAGAAGATCCTAAGAACATACTGCAGGGACAAGTACAATATAGATCACACAGTAACACAAGCAGCCACATGAGAGTGTGAGGGTGTGGAATACTCATACTGCACTGTCTCCTACTGAGAGAGAAAGAAAAAAATAAAAGGCATCATTAGATGCCAAAAGAAAAAAATGTAATTTAAACAGTCACTGAACCGTTTGGCATTACATCCCAGAAGGTCACAGCTACTATGTACTTTTAATGAACTTCATCCTACAGTCCTGGACTTAATTATCTCTGATTCTGTGTGTATAACCTACGTGACTGAGCAACCGAGTGAATGCTCTGAAGTCACCCATGAAAAGAGGCAGTAATGCCTAGTGCACCTTAACCAAGCATCTGTTTAATTAAAAAAAAATCAGTACTTACATATTATCGCAACCACATTCCGTCTAATGCAACCACATTCCGAGCAGGACAAGTGGCTCTTTTCCATGCGATTGGTTCAGAGATCGTACTCACCTTATTTTCTGCTCGACAAATGGATGGACCACAAATTTGGAGAGGACAATGTTACCATCCATGTCACTAGAACATAATTTCAGGGTTTGATCGATGAGATGATCATAATTTTGTGTACTGCGTGGAGCTTTATGTGCTCCATGTAGTTGCACTTATGGGAAAATATCAACATTTTTGTCGGCTTTTAAAGGCATAAACAGTTAACGGACGGTGTCAGCAGGGCAGTAAACAGAGGGGGAGGGTACTGATAAAGTACTGAGCAGTGAAGTCAGTAAATAACATTTTACAATGTCAGAGTTCGTATCCTTCAGGGAACACATGCGAAAGCAACTCCTGTTATTGTCACAACGAGTTTGTACATGTTTTACAGCAGCTTAAGGAGACCTTACTGAACTTAACAATTATAAGCCATTTTTTAAATTCTGCTGGTGTCAGCTGCTGTTTACAGCATGCAGATTTTATTGTCTAATGTGGGACATGACCATAACTTTCCTACGGGATGCTTAACATTTGCGGAATTCTTAAAGTTAATTTGCCTAATGGTATGCCTTGTAGTTTCAATGGGCACTTACGTGGTTGTGATAATATGTAAGTACCAAATAATCTTATAGAATGCTCTGTAGTGATATTGCCAAAAACAGATACTAGAAATAAAAGTGCTAGTGCATAAAAATGTAAACTCTTTTCTCAGACATAAGCTCAAAATTAAATAATATTGTAGGTACAAATCACACAATGGAACACCAGTAATAAAAGAATACCACCATGAAAAAGGGAGCAATGAAACATGCTTTGTTTCCTTAAAGTTCATTTACCCTGGATTAAATAACTGGAAACAGGCACTTGGTGTAACAAATCCACAATATTCTGATTTATGAGTTATAAACCAAGGGATAATTGGCTAAGCTTAAAATGGCTCACAAGCGCAGTTAGCTTAATACTAAACTATAAACTATTTTAAACAAGGAATAATTTGCAAACTGAAACACTAGTACTTCTTACACACACACACACACACACACACACACACACACACACACACACACACACACACAGTGCTGTTGCTACAATGTAACTTAACTAGTGCATTGAATTTCTGGTATTTAGCATCATAATTAAGTATCTGAAATATGAGAAAATTATTTAAATGGAAAAAGTACAACATAAAGCTGCCTTACTTGTGCAATTTAAAATTTTTTCTATGATTTACATTTAATTGTGACTCACAGTTCCAGCCAATTTGCTGTCCAGCTTGCTAGCACACAGGAAATGAACACTTTATTAACTTTGGGCTAGCAGGTGGGAATAAGCTAATATTTTTTTCAATAAAAAAATAGGTGATAGCGAATGTTCATTTAAATAATGAAAAAAATGTATTAGATCAAGTAATGAAAATATAATTTTACAGATACTTAAAGCATAAATGATTAGCAAAGCATCAGCAATAAAGGTACATCAAAGACATGCCTACTGGGAATAAGCAATATAGCAAACAGTAAGGGAAGCAAGTTTTTGCTGGGGTTTTCTCTTGATACAAAATTGCTGCCAATAGATGGGACTTAGATTCACTGCAAATACTTTAGGGATGCACTAAGTATTACAAAGGTACTATAAAAATGCAACTCTCAGAGAAGCATGAATATTAAAAAGGGAAGAAATGTGGCACAACACAAGATAACATCGCACCAAAGGTGTTCTGTTGAATTATTGCTCTGAAATGGCAAGATGCAGTTAGTGAAAATCAGCACTCCAGCAGTGTAATGTGGAACTACAATTTAGTGATATAAGATGATTTAATGCTGAAGTCTGGTCCTTTTTGTAATAGTCAGCCTGTCGACCATAACCTCGCTGAGTTTATGAAGTTTACAATACAGACTCCCTCAATAAACTAACTAGTTTGGATACAGCATTTCAACTTACTGAACAATTACTGACAGGCTGCAAATTACAAAAAACACTTTTGCAGGGGACTAAACCAGCTGAACCCCCTGCTGGCTATATAGTCTAACTCCGACATCACATTATCATGTAGCAAAGGAAACAGTCCAATCTCTATATAGAAAATTGTTCTTTATAAATTCTAATAGCGGCTGACATACCTGATGGCAATACACTATAACAGCTGATGAGTAGGGCACTCAAAAAGAGAAAGTCAATACCACAACTCTGACACGGCTACCACTCTAAAATAAAGGACTGCACCTGAATGGAGCTATATTAAATGTTAATTAAAGAAATTATTTATCTTAGAACACAATATCAGTAAAATAGGCTGAGTCATGCTGAAACAAACTCAAAGCAATTGCATATTAAGGGAAACTGGTTAGCTAGGGATGCGTATAATAACACATCTGCCTGGGAGTGTGGCAGATTTTTCCTTTCATCTTAGCTAGCTATGTGATCCACCCTCCAGTTTGGAAGGCAAATAGTTTATTTCTTGGTTTGGACAACTGGCATCCAAGTTTCCTGCTTCCTCTGCCTGTACAGTAACAAACCACCAGCTTGAATGCAATGTCCGCAAACCTAACCTTGAAAAAAGTAACCAGGGTGGACATTTAATGTAATTTAACAAGCAATCTACCAGCAAAGCATTAAAAATTTTAGATAAGCTAGAGCACAGATTTAAGCTTTTGGGAACCACCTGTAGATAGTTCCTGTTGGACTGCTCACAAATGCCTAATATGTTCTTCTAATTCATCTATCTCTCCAAACTCTTACCCAAACAGTATTTAACACTGTTGAAAATTGGTTTACTGACCACTGCCTCCTCCTTAACCCCAAAAAAACAAAATTGTTACTTTTTGCTCCCACCCAAAAGTCGCCATCTATCCATTTCACAATTACCTCTAACAACAGTACCATTATTTCCCCTCATACTACTACACGTCTCTTGGGCATTACCATAGATAATAACCTCAGCTATGACAATCATACCAACAATACTATACTGATGGTCAATAGAAAACGTGGCTCCTTGTATAGAATTAAACCTTACCTCACACCTCTAACTAGAACCACCATTGCCCAGACCCACCTCACTTCTACCCTAGTCTATGCTTCTGCTATATATACCAATCTATCAAAATCTAATCTAAGTAAGCTCGAAACTAGCTATAACAATATAGCAAGATTTGCCACTGGCACCCCTTTTAGAACCCACCACTGTCACAACCTTAAACAACTCGGGTGGTTTGAACTACAAAACCAGCTGGTATACAATCAACTACTGATTACACAAAAAATCCTTCATCACCCAAATAATACTCCAATCCTCTCTAACCTTATCTCCCCATACAAAAATCTTGCAACACTTCGTTCAGCTAACAAGTTACTAATCACCAATATCAAATCTAATAACAAAGCTGGAGACTCCCTTTTACCAACATTGTGGGAAAAATATGGAACAAGCTTCCGATGTCACTCACATCTCTCTCATCTACATCTCTACAAAAATACCTCAAAGAACTTATGAAAAATCATTGGCTCTGTCCCTGCTCTAAACCTGACTGAACCTCACTTTTCTTATTACTATCTCTTCTTGCCTTATACCCTCCTTATGGGCTTTGTCCCCTCTCTTCCTTCAATCCTAGAAGCTAACCATAGTCCAGCCCTCATTTGTATCATTTGTTCTCTACCTTCATCTCATGTTCCCCTACTTTGACATACAAATGGCAACATGAGAACCTCAAAGTGTACCTGACCTCCTTAAATCTAAAAACCCATGCAAAGACTCTAAACTACTTTTCCTCTTCTTAGACAAACTTTTCATTTAATTGTAACCTATACACTATTAAATTATCTTATGTAGTAGAACTTTAGAAACTTTGAAGTATTATATATAGCAATTTTGCTATGATTTGAGCTTATCTACATATGAAAGCTATTAGTGCAAGTACTGCATTTTTATTTTGTAATTTTCTATTTTTTGTAATTTTATTTTGTAATTTCTATTTTGTAATTTGATTATGTTTGGAGCTTATCTCCCTGGGCCTCTACTGAAAATGGACATGTATCCAGCTAGACTAGCTCAGTCAACAAATGTAAAATAAATAAAATAAAAAATGGATTCACCTCAGCTGGCCACCTCATTACCATGAAGAAAAGGAAACATTCTAATATCTATATAAACTACCTCAGGAGGGGGTTCTGGATCTTTTCCTTCACAAAATTAAAGGATCTTAACATTTTCATTTTTATCTGAAATCTGGTACTTACCCATGTTTGGAGTGTTTTACTACTGCCGAAATCTTGCTTTACTATTTCATATATCTTTCTTTACTTCACTTATTTTTACAACGCACAAAAATTAAAATGGCATTCTTCCCTTTTGTACTTTTTATGGCTTAAAAAAATTGTTTAACCCCAGACACTGCATTAACCCTGGAGGGTTTGGCATAATGGTTAAGGAGTATGCTTCACAGACACAAAATACAGGGTTGGATTCTTACCTTTGAGGGAAACTGGCAAGACTTCAAATGGCCTACAACAGCAGCTAATCTAATAAATACCTATGACTACGAATACAAAGGTTTTCATTTTTGTATGTTGATCTGTGTGAAGCAGTATTAATTTAGACAAAATGGTTAACGCTAAAAAGAATGATTGGTGGGAGAACGTGTGGATCATCCTTATTTCCGAGATGCCTACAAGAGTTACAGGGCACTAATTACTAAACAAGTCATATAATGGAATACCCTAACTACGATGTCCGAGCTGAAGGGCCAGGTACTCCCCAGCACTTTACAAATTACTCTGGTAGATTTCAGCTGGAAATTGTGATGCAATGAAACTAATGGCAATTATAAATTTTAGTTTATTAAGGGGAAAAACTGCGGTGATGCAGCGGTAGCGTTGTCGCCTTACACCAAAAAGTTCTTCTGTTCGATTCTCGGCTGGAGCGCCTTCTGTGTGGAGTCTGCATGTCCTCCCCCTGGTCGAGTGGCGTTCGAAAGACATGAGTGAATGGGCGTGCCTTCGTTAAAGGTTGGGTGTCGAGCTGGCACCTCGACATCGTAAAAATCTTTAGCGGACCGAAGTTCCGCTGTGGCGACCGCTAACCGGGAAAAGCCAGAAAAAGAAGTTTATTAAGGGAAAAAGAAGCATAATATGTTATAATGTTGACTAAGTGGGGAAATGAATGTGTAACTGTTTATGTGATAATAATAAAAAAACTAGAGGAATTACAAAATTGAAAATGTGTGAAAACTACCTAATTCACAAACAACACTTGTCACTTTTGAAACAAAATGGCATCCAAGAGGTAGATACCGAAATACTGAAATGTTTTAATTTTAGGTTTGCAAAACAGATAAATGTTAGGCAGAAACTGTTATAAAGTAATAATAACGGAATGATGACAAATGTTTTAAGCTTAGACGAAATGCTCTAAAAGTAAATATTTTGGAGAACAAAACAGCTGTTCTTACTGCTTGAGTAAAAAAATAATGAAACGTTCTGCAACTTGCACTTTGGCAGGAATTACAGCTGTTTTTAGTGTAGTTTAACAGAAAGAATTCCGCACACATGGCCCAAGGCTAATTTGTTTAACAATTACAAAACACTAACAAAAAAATGAACATGTTGGGCAAACGAGTTAAGAATAGAGGGGGTGTACCTTAAACTACTGCACTGGAAAAAGATGCATGGATGGCAGGTATTCTAAGGGTGGCAGTATTAGTAGTAACAATGAGGAAACTAGCGATTTATGCAGCGCAATTAATTCATAGAGCCGCCTGGAAAGCACCACCAGCCACATTAACACTACCAAAAGTTTGTGGTCACGCATTACTAGATAAGATTACATTACAGGCAAGTGTTGCAGAGTTCAGTAGAACAAATACTGTGGTATAGTACGTGTGTGTCTGTCCACCCGGGTGGTCACAGTAGGGGCTGGGGGTTTAGTTAGGGGACAGGTAAGGTATGCGTGTGTTTGTGTATAGGTGAGTGAGTGAATGCGTTTCTGAGTAAATTTAGAGGTGTGCATACATGTATGTGTGCAGTAATGTCTGTGCACTGCAATCCACTGATGGCAGTTCAGCAACATTGAAGTACTACTTTAAATACATGGTAATGCAATGCAAAAAAGAAAAGACCAAGTGTAAGCACAGTAACTAGAACTAGGATGAGACTGAAACAAATGCAATATAAAAATCTAAAGTAAACATTTTATATAATGCAACTAAGAGGACTGACTGGCATATGGGCAGAAAAGTTCAAGACAAATTGCAAATATAAATTATGAATAACTCCAGTATAAAAAGCATCTGCAGGCAGTAGTTACATAATTTCATAAAGCTAGTACTGATAGAAGGGCTACGGCAGAAACTGACAATATACAAAAAGCTTTAAACTTTTCCAAGTAAAGCAGGAGGGAGAGAAAGGGTGGAAGAGTGACGCTGGATCTTAAAGCAATGTTTCCTAGAAGGATAGACAAAAGATTGCCAAGTGGAGTAAGTGCTCATCTCAATTTAAATGTGAGCTGTAAAGAATATATCACAACCATATTTGCAAGCATATGCAAATGTGCAGGATCCAATATGTAATTGTGAATTGCAGAGAAGTTACAAATGTTGGTTTGAGTCTTTTAGGCATCTCATTTTAGCACAGCTCTAACATAAGTGAACGTGTACAGAAATAAAAAATATGTATACTTTCCAGATAATTACAATGCAAAAAGAAAGTACTTTTCTGTCTAACGAGAACCACTGGTAATATTCTGTTATGTAATACTCCCAGAGTGACACTTACGTAATACTCGAAACCAGTGTTTAAGCATTATATCTATTCAACACATAAACACGTTGTTTCACTAATAAAGCTGGAACATATTTTTATACATTTTTCGTATTTAAATACGGAACTAAATGCATACGGTGCCTGATTGCTAACCCAATTTTCACCGCTCCAGGCTGGACACAGTCACGTTAACACGATATTAAAAATAATTGTATGTTATTTTCCATTATGGGAATCGGTCCATTATTTGAGTCTATTTGTCAATATCCAAGACGTTCCCTGTACCGTGGGTCTGATTTTGGCAGTACGCCAAGTGCAAGGAGGTGAAAAGATTGCATCAGCCATATATTCAATTTTGTCAAATGGAAAATAGATGCTGTCCAGTCTATGGAAGGTTCTGAAAGACATCCATGTTGTACAAATGGAAACGTGCAAAGGCATTTTTATAAAAAAAGTTTTGTAATTACAACTGACATATTACCTTACCTTTCAGCTGGTAACTGTTGAACGACGTCTGGAATTGGCAGTAGTACCATGTATGCCAAGACAATGTCAAAAGCAAACAAAACTGATGTGAAATAGATTAATGGCGTGAAACAGAGATTTTTTTCAGAGCTGTTAACGGTGGCTGTTTATGACTTAGTAGTTCAACGTTCTTCGGAGCCTCGAGCCAGCCTGACCGGCTTTCTTCTCTGTATAAATGTTAAAAAGGCGGTCCCGAAACATCTCGTCACATGGCGCCGGCACCGCGACTTAATGATAGGAGAGCGGTTTAGAAAGGCAAGACCAACAACAAATCCTTCTTGGTAGGACGAACTCTTGGCATTCCGTGCAGCCTTTAGAAAGTTCACATGACATGTGGGCTGAGTGAGGGTTTGCAGACAAGTAGAAAGTTGTTTGTCGTATACCTGTCATTTATAACGTTATACTGCTTACAAACACCAACAACCCTCATCTCACTCCCTGTCAAATAAAAGTATAACTAATCTTAGTCCCTGCAAAAGTGATGACGTTTAAAATTGTTTTATTTCGGTAGCAACAGGAAAATGTAAACATTAGTTAAATGCACAAACAGTTAAACTCTCTTTGGTACGCTGCATTTGAATGCGATTCACTACCTAAAGTCTAAGTGGCAAGGGTGTTAACTTTACTTTTTTTTTGAACACCCGCCTACCGAAGGGTTGAAAAGCACTCAGCAGTTGAGCATACAGTGTGTGTGTGTGTGTGTGTGTGTGTGTGTGTGTGTGTGTGTGTGTGTGTGTGTTCTAATGGTTGCTAGGTAGCTTTCATTACCAAAGTAAGGCAAATAGGTAATTTACTTTTTAAGACGGGAATGGCCAACCAGCACGACGAATGACAAATGACAGTCGCCTGCAATTATCCCTCTCCTTGTTACTATTACCTAGCAACCGCTGGAACCCATACATTTGTGCTTAAGATTTAGCACTTAACGTGTGATCGCGTTTTCCCCATCCTGTTTTAGATAATTTTCCTTTAGTTTCCCCTCCCGGTATGTCTCTCAGCAACCGTCACCAATAGTAAAATATTTACTTTTTAGATGTAGCAGACAGTATTGTGTTGTGTGCATGTGGAACTGTAGCCAGGATTTCTGTTACTGTGCACCAAAGTGCACTATCTTCCAGAATGTAGCTCCGCTCTGGACAGCGCCTGTTTCTGGACATTTTCAGTGCTGCTATTTTTTTTTGAATAGTTTGCTCTGCAATTAAATAGGTGGAAAATCATGTAGCTGATGGCAAATGTCTTGACTGAGCTATCACAGTCATGGTTGCCCAGTCAGGATTACCAAAATAAATCTTAAAAAAAAAAAAATATATATATATATATATATATATATATGTGTGTGTGTGTGTGTGCGCGCGCGCGCGCGTCCCCGCCGTGGAGTACTTGGAATATGCCTGGCTATGTCCTTATGTGTGTATGCGCCTGCATACCAGTGACGTACGCAAACACAGGGCAAGCAGATAAAACCTGTGTGACAACCCTTTTAACCAGACAAGAAAGGTGAAACCAGATGGATGATTCACAGCAGCATACCTCTCAGCTCTCCCTGATCTTGTCTCAAACTTTTGCCTTGCTCCTCATAAAATGTTTGATTTTTCTGGCAAATCTCAGGATTACAGCCAGTCAGCAATGCCATACTTTAGATCTTCATGATTTTTATTGTTCAGAAAATACTTGCTGATGCAAACCTTGTTCTACTAACATTTTTCTCTTAAATGTTTTATTGAAGTTTTTTTTTACAAGAATTGTATATATCAAGCATTGTGTATATCAAGATCAAAGAGGACAGATTATGGTGGTTTGGGCACATGTGTAGAAAAGCAAAAGACAATCTGGTGAGGGAGATGTGGGACAGACAGGAAGGAGGAAGCGAGGACATCCAGCAAAGAGGTGGATGGATTGTGTGAAAGAAGATCTACGACAGTCAGCATGAGTGTTGAAGAAGGCAGGAGTGTGGCACTGAATCCAGAGAGGAGGTGACAGTTAACACGATACCCCGACCCTATGTTGAAAAATGGGAAAGGGGGGGGCTGCTGCTGCTGCTGATGCTGATGATGATGTGTATATCAAGCAAAAGAAAGTACAGTTGTGTAAAATCCTACCATAACAGTAGATGTCCTTGCCTTCACAGCTTCAGTATTCCTAATTATATGGGATTCCTTGCCGCAGAAGCCTGACATCCGGCCAGTCTTCCAAAGACTTCTGAATTTAAAAGGTATGCCAAAAGTCAACATATGCTCTCTGCATAATGTAGGGCATAAAGGAAACATTTAGGCCTACCAAAACAGAACTGATTGCCCCAGGAGGAACACCAGTCCAATGAACCCAAGAGGTAACATGTACATCCAGGAAAGTAAAGAACTAGGAAGAGGGAGTGAATACTGCAGCAGTGAAGACAAGGACATCTACCATTATGGTAAGATTTTACACAACTGTATTACGTCCTTACATTCACTGCTGCAGTACTCCTAACTATATGGGAAAGTGCCAAAGCTCAAGAGGAAACTTGGGAGGAGGAAGAGGCAGAACAGCCCCCTAAAAAAAACCTGAAGAGCTGAACTAGCAAAACCAGCACTAGCTCTAGAGATACCCCCCAACTTGTAGTGCATTGTAAAAGTATGCACAGAAGAGCAGGTAGATGCTTCAAGAATATAATTAGTATCTAAGCCTTTGAAAAAAAAGCACCAGTATAAGCCATAGCACTAGTAGAATGAACCTTAATTGAAAAAGGAAGGCTCTCACTATGAAAAGTGTAACAAAAGGAAATAGCCTTAGAAATCCAAAAAGAAATAGTTTGCTTGGATACAGCAAGCCCCAAAGATCTAGGATGATAAAACAAACAAACAACTGATCAGATTTTCTAACAGCCTTGATCATATCCAAATAAACTCTATGTTGCCTATGCATGTCCAAAGTATTCAAAACCCTCTCACTGTTAGCTTGTGGAGAGGGGAAAAAAGTAGGCAGATTAATAGACTGATTAAGTGATAGGTGATTAACCACCTTCGATATAAAAGAAGAGTTAGTGTGCAAGGACACTCTGTCCTCATGAAAAATCAAAAAAGGGCAAGCCATAAGGGCCTACAACTCAGACACCCATCTGGCAAAAGTAAGTGCTAACAAAAGAACAGTCTTCCAGGAACAATGTTGCAAGGAAGCTGAAGTGGCAGGCTCAAAAGGAGCCTGAAACAACTTCTCCAAAACAAAATTAAGATCCCAGGGAGGGGGAACAGGCTTCCTGGGACGTATAATATTAAGGATGTCTTTAAGAAATTATTTTACCTCCACTCTAGCAGCTAGAGGAGGAGAAAAAGGCAGACAAGCAGATATAGCTGATAGGTGGGCCTTAATAGAAGAATAGACCAAACCAGCATTGAGCAACTCACACAAATAAGAGACAACCAAAGGGGCATCCACAGTAAGTGGGTCCAGGTTACAAGAGAGATGCCAAAAATAAAATATCTTCCATTTGGATAAGTAGGATTTCCTAGTCCTAGGCTTTCTGGCCTCCTGCAGGACTTGCAGCATGTCCTCAGAAAAAAGGTGTCTATGAGGAATCAAATCCTATCACCCACAGTGTCAGTTGAAGCATGGACAGGTGGGGATGGACAAGAGATCTCTTGTTTTGTGTGATTAGATCCACCCTGTGAGGTAACTTGTGATGATTGCCCCTGGCTAGATGCAGAAGAGGGAACCAGTGCTGTCCCGGCCAAAAGGGAGTCACCAACAAGAGTTTGGTAGCATCCTGTTGAATTTTGAGCAAGACTTTTGGAATGAGAGAAAAGGGAGGAAATGCATAAAGAAATATCCCCTTCCAAGAGAATGAGAGGGTGTCCACCTTCCATACCAGAGGACATGGGACTCTGGTACAAAACACAGAAAGTTGTCTGTTCAGAGGGGAGGCAAAAAGCTCCATTTGAGGAGTACCTCACTGGTGGATAATGTCCAGAAACACATCCCTGTGAAGCATCCATTCATGGGACTGAGTTAAGGACCTGCTTAGAGTGTCTGCCACAATGTTCTTACAGGAAGGGATATAAACTGCCTGAAGAGTCACTTGACACTTGACAGCAAGATCCCATACCAAAACTGCCAATGGGCAAAGAGGATAAGATCTCATCCCTCCCTGTTTGTTGATATACCACACCACTGTGGTACTGTCTGTGAACACCTTCAGAGACCCTGGAGAAAAGACTGACTTAAAGGCTTGAAGAGCCAGTGGAAGAGCTCTCATCTCTTTGACATTGATGTACGCCTTCTGCTGACGAGGCAACCACACCCCCTGTACCTTTAGGGAGTCAAAAGGCACCCCTCCCATTCCCTGTCTGTGGTGTCTGTGAACAATTCCTGAGAAGGAAGAGGGAGATGAAAAGGGATCCCTGGATTCAGAGACAGCTGCTGCATCTACCAAAGAAGTTCCCATCTGAGACAAGGAAGCGGAGGAACTGCAAATTCTAGAGGATGAGCACGTTGAAGCCACACTGACTTCAGAAACCACTGAAACTTTCTCATATGAAGTTTGGCCAGAGGACGTAAGGTGGATGTCATGAAACCCAAAACTCTCAGAAACCCCCATGGTGGTAATAGAAGCCATAGAAAGCAGAGTGTGGAAGAAAGAAATTAGAGTTATGGCCTTTGGAGGGGGCAGGGATGCAAGCATTGGCATCATCTGAATCCTGCAACCCAGAAAAACATAATCCTGAGAAGGAGACAGAGAAGACTTTTTGAAATGTATAGTGAACCCCAGGTTCTGAAGAAGGGATATGGCAAAATGAGGATTTTGCAAAAGGATCTCTGGAGAAGATACCTGAATCAACAGGTCATCCAAGTAAGGAAAATGTGGATCCCTTGAAGTCTGCAAAAGACAATCACAGGAGCAAGACATTTGGTGAACACTCTTGGGGCAATAGAAAGTTCAAAGGGCAAAGCAGAGAAATGAAAATGCCAGGAAGCAACAGAGAAACGCAAAACTTTCTGAAAAGAGGATGGATTAGAATTTGGAGATAAGCATCCTTAAGATCCAGGGACATCATATAGGCCTGAGGGAGCAAGAGATGAAATAGAATCTGAAGGGACAACATCCAAAAGGAAGGTATCTACAGAAAAGCGTTTAGATGAGAGAAGCCTAGAATAGGTCTCCAAGTGCCCTCTTTTCTGGGCAGTAGAAATAGTCGGGAGTAGACCCTTTTCCCTCTGAGACACAGGCACCTCTTTAATAGTACCCTGAGACAAGAGATCTTGAAGAACCTCTGGTAGAAAGGGAAGATGTTCCTGAGGAAACTGAGGAATGCCCATAAAAGGAGGACAGGATTTCCACACCATGACGTACCCTTGATGAATGATTGACAGAACCCAAGAATCCTGAGTGATCTGAAGCCAAACCAGAACAGAAAGAGGAACAAGGCTGGGAAGGGACAGATAGTCACACAGTGCCTGGTTTGCCTAGAAAGGAAGGCTTTGGAGTGCCCAGAAATTGAGCAGCCTTAGCAGGAGGAGCCCATTTGCCATTTTTCTTACCTTTAGAAGAAGGACAGGATTGCCTATGAGCAAAGGCAGGCTTAGCAGAGTAGTTCCTATGAAATTTAGGCACAGGAGAAACAAACACTTGCTTAAGCTCCCGTAAGGCCTTACCCTTATCCTGAAGGGACTTAAACCAACTGCATCTTCCACAAACAGAAATTTAGAATCCAGAGGAGCATTCATCAACTTAGCTTTAATATCATCATGTAGAGGTTGAATCCTAAGTGAAGAATAACTGCATAACTGAACCAAAAAACAGCAGCCCTAGAAGAGGCATTCACCACATCATAACTACATTTAATAGAATGATGAACAACCTGAGAGGAAATCCCTAGCAGGGAAAGAACAGAAGCTTTACCCTCAGATTCTGGAAAAACAGAAATAAGTTGATAGGCCTGAGAAAGAAGGGCCAACACATACTAGACATATAGGTTTGATAAGTAATAGTCCTAAAAGCTAGAGTAGCAGAAGTGTAAATCTTTTTGCCCAGCCTGTACATAGTTCTGCTGTCCTCATCAGAAGGCAATAACTTGGGTGAAGCAAGCAATTGAGACAGCTTATCAGAGGCTATGGACACTACCAAGGGGTCTGCATCAGGACATTTATATAAAAAAGAACAATCCTCAGGAACCCTAAAAAACCTATCAGGCTTCTTGGGAGCAGGGGGTAGAGAAGCAGGCACCTGAGAGGCACTAGAGAAAGCATCCAGTAAAGCAGCCAAGACTGGAGGAATATCCGCAGGTTTAGGAGAGCCCACCTGCAACAACTCATAGTACTTCTTATGGTTATCAGAGACTTGAGTTCAATCCCACTTAAAAAAAAGTCCATCATCCCAGAGAGTGTGTCCCCAATGGAAATTTCCTCCAAAGGAACATCAGGACTAATAGGTTCCTCCTCTTATGACCCATATTCCAAAGGAGAAGGAATTTGAGAAGAATAAGTTAGGAATTCATCAGCAGAATCTGACTCATCCTCAGAAGAATCCTGGTCTCTAGGCCTTTTAAAAGGAGTAGAGGACCAAGGAGGAACAGGAATTGAAACTCCATGAGGAGGCTTTAAGGACATTAAGGCAGAAAATAATCCCGAGTAAAAGCCTGTCACTCACTTTGTGGATACCTAGGAACAGAAGAAACATATTTAATTTTTTGTTTCTTTTTTATGGGAAAGTCCTGAGAAGGCTCAGATCCTGTGCGACAGTCGAGAACCATATCAGGAACTTCTTCCCAAACTAAAAACTGAGGAACTCCCCTAGGCCCCTCAGAAAAAAAATTGACAGTGGTTCCCTCTGAATATCCAAGACAGATGCCTGTAAAGCCTCTTCAGATGTGCCGCCAGCTAGATCCTCACCGGCCTCCAACACGGTCACAGCAGAGAAATCTGACAACACAGCTGGGCAAGCCTCTGGGTTCATAACAACCTCAGGAAAAATACCTGGCAGAGACTGGACAGTGCAAGGTTCCGGTCGTACCTTTTTCACCTTCTTCTTCCCTAACAGCTGACTCTCAGGGCAGGGTATTCCTTTCATTGTATCATTAGCAAGTAGCTTAAGATGCTGAATCTCAAGATACAAGGAAAGGGAAGAAAGTCTACTGTAAAGGGGTTTTGGAACAAATGCTTGACAAATAGAACAAGGTGTATAGTCAAGAGAGGCACCTAATCAAAAAAGACACTTATCTACGGGAGATCTTTCTCCCACAATACCATTTACCCTTCTTGGATGACATTAACCCCAAGGAACACAAAAAACAAGAAAAAACAAAATCCCCAGTGGAGCACTCAACTTGCAAAAACAGCAAACAGGCATAGGAAGTCAATGGATAATGTAAATGCATTTAACTAACAGAAAATGGATGCAGGTAAACAGACTGATGGTGTAAAAATACACTTTCTGATTGGCGGCAAAGAAGTTCTGTTTTGGTAGGCCTGAACGTCACCTTTATCCTCCACATTATGCAGGGAGTGTATGGTGACATTCGCCATACCTTTTAAATTCAGAAGTCTTTGGAAGACTGGTGGGACATCGGGCTTTTGTGGCAGGGAATGCCATATAGTTAGGAATACTGCAGCAGTGAATGTAAGGACGTCTTAGTCCAGCATATACAAAGCATGATGGAAGAATCAACATACATATAAAAATGTAACTGGTAAATATCCCTAAGTACTCAACCCGTGACCATTGATGACACATTTTTAGGATTTTTGGAAGAGTAAATGAGTATTTCTCAATCAACAAGAGAACTTTAGTGCATGGAGAGGTCAGCAGAAGTTTAGGAAAGATCCTATTTTTCTTGATGGAGATTTCTTTCTGAATGACGGCAATAACCAGATTTGCTCTGAGCTGATGCACAATGGTACCTCCTATACTGAGCCAACAGATATTGCCAATATACTGGCTGACAGATTGACAGATTCAGTGCCAACTTTACCCCTCCCCCAAAGGACCAATCACAATACCAGTAGATTGCCAGGTACCCAGTAATACTGCTGCACAGGTTAAAACAGCACCGTCCAAGGCCAAGAAAACAGCTTCTATGGGACATGACAACATCCTTGGCTGTGTTCTACATGAACTACAGAGTGAACTGGCACCTCACCTGGTGACCTGTTCAATCACAGCCTCATCTCAGGCTTTGTCCCTACCAAATGGCACACTGCTATACTCATTTCTCTCCACAAAGGAGGAGCGACTACAGACACAGGGAACTATTGCCCCATTAGCCTGACAAGTCTGATATGCAAAGCTATGGAACGCATCATCATGGACCTAATAAACAAGGATATAGGGAATCTCCAAACTCTGGATCTCACACAGTTTGGTTTTGTGAAGGGTAGATCATGCCTGCTCAACTTGGTCGACTTCTTTGAGTCAGAACCATACAGCCTACTTTGAACTGGCTAAGGCCTTTGATGCCATTCCCCATTCAGGAATCATAGAAAAACTCACTAAGCTAGGCATCAACCCCTATATCACTAGGTGGGTTGCAAACTGGCTCACAGATAGAACCCACAGTGAAATTAGCTGACTCCAAGTCAGACTGCCAACCAGTCATAAGTGGAGTGCCACAGGGATTGGTCCTGGGTCCTCTCCTGTTTGATATCTACTTCTCTGAAGTCCAGGCCAACACGAAGGGAATCTGGCTGACAAAGTTCGCAGACAACTGCAAGTTAGAAGCTATTATTAACTCCCCAAGTGATGTTGACATCCTACAGAAAGGCCTCACCGAGACCAGCGACTGGTGTCAGAACCATGGCCTTAAGCTCATTGCCAAAAAATGTGTCGTCATCCCCTTTGGGAAAAATCCATTTCCCAGGAATTACCACATCGATGGTAGACCATTGAACACAGAAGGTGTTATAAGAGATCTGGGAATACAGGTTGACAGCAACCTCTCTTTTGACCACCACATTGCCACTGCGGTCAGAAAGTCCTTCTTTGTGGCACATCTCATTACTAAGGGTTTTGCATCCAGGAAGAAACACGTCATTATCTCCATCTACTCTTCCCTCATTAGGCCAGTTATCAAGTACAATGCCCCATTTGGCATGTACCTGACTAGACACCTGCAAAAACTGGAGAGGCCGCAAAAGTTCCTCACAAAGAGGATCCTAGGCCTTAAACACTTGTCCTGTATGGACAGACTCAAAAACACCAACTATTGTCTGTCTCATATCGTCTACTTAAAGGCAATCTCTGCTTGACTTACAAAACCATGTCTGACCCAGCTCTGTTAGAAATACAACATCTAAAGAAATCTCAGTCCCTCTGTACCACATGCGCCAGAGACCTCAACCTCATTACCACAGTCAACAGACAGAGACTGCCCATGCTACAGAATAGACTTCCCATACATGTCAAACAGAGCACCTCACTGGCCCTCTTCAAGAGAAATGTTGATGAGTGGATGGGAAATAGAAAATTCACCCCGGGGATCACTCCAGTGGGTCTACTCGACAGAGGCACTGGGAACTAAGGTCAGGTGGCACGATGCCAGGGTAATCCTATGGGCTAGGCTTGTAAAGGCTCCGGGGCCATTAGATTAGTACACACCTATGAACCATATTAATTTAGAAGTTCTCAGGAATGTTTAATAGTATTATAGACTCATTTAGTACAAAGCTGTCTGACCACAAGGCCTGAAGAAAATTAATTTTTTTCCGGTAGACTAATAAAAGTGAGCATTCATAGAACATATGTGACCATTCAGCCTTGCAAGACTGTTTACATTTCCAACATTATATATTCTTGTCAGTAGTACATTTTGATAGTTTTTGTGATGTTAAAAAACCTGTGTAAAAAATTCCAGGTGTAAATATGCCAAAATTGTACTAATGTGGCATTTCCTCCTGATTTAATAGATATATTTTGTTGCTTTTAGATAACAAAGTGGATTCACCCCAAGTAATGAAGTTACACAACTTGTTATTCGATTTATTATTATATAAAGCCAATATTCTATATAAATTAGAAATTATGTTTGTTGGGTTACTTTTGTTGTAAATAATTTCATAAATTCCACTAAAACTTTCTAAGCAAATTACAGTAATATCTAAAAATTGTCTCTGATTTTAGGCCTGTGCCCCTCTATTATTTTTGGCTTTGTCTCGGATTCTCAAAGATGTTGAGAGCTATGGAGCTGGCATATAGACTCCACACACACATGGCACCATGAACCAAACAATCAAACTGTGTGAGGCTGAAACTCTAATAATTATTGCTATGACCTCTAGGATAGACTGAGCTTCTCGCTGACCAGCCCAGAATAGGCTAAACTAGGTACAGGAAAATAAATGAATGAATGTGATGTTATGCACTGGAATGCCATACCTAAGTCATTTACCACTGATATTATGCTGTGTTGTGATGATATTTCAGTACAGTTCAAAAGTAGAAACCAAACCTTACAGATTAGGGCTATAATAAATAATGATATAAGCATTAAATTACATATTACATGCAATATATATATATATATATATATATATATATATATATATATATATATATATAAGTCTACTTCTTTTCATAGAAAACACATTTGGTCGAAAGTCAGTTTCCCCAGCACACTTCACTGAAAGTTCACTTCATCAAAAACTCATTCACTGAAACTCATTTCATCAAAAGTTATACATGGCCTTTTCCCCGCTGTAGTGCAACCCTGGAGTTAGAATATTAAGTAAGGGAGGGGTGTGGGGGGCATAGCCCCCACATAGTTTGGATATAAGTTGTCTTTTGGAAAGAACTTAAAAGTATACATGTATACATATATATATATATATATATATATATATATATATATATATATATATATATATATACATCTATACAAAAACTCCAGAAAGTGGAAGGTCTTATTATTAACAAATATGTGTATAAATGTTTTTATTAAGTGATATAGGTTCATAGGTTGGTACTAGGCTTTCAGCCCTAGGGCCTATACAAGCCTAGCTGTAACAATTCCCTAGCTACTTCTTCCCACACTATTTACTTCCCTGGACCCCTGTCTAGCAGGGCAACTGACGTGATATGTCAATGATTTTATTATTGTGTTGTGTGCTTTTTAAAAAAATGGTGACAGATCACATGACAAGTGTGTTAAAAGTATTTAAATGAGGGGATGTGATGTTTTATGTTATATCTGATGAAGTTCCGTTTTGAATGTAATGCATTAAAGGAACAAAAGCGCTCATACAGGCTTTCTTGTGAATGTTGGAACAAACGTGTGTGGCTACCTTTCTTTAGAAGTACTCCTGGTGCCTTATTTGTTTTTGTTGTGTATATATATATATATATATATATATATATATATATATATATATATATATATATATATATATATATATATATATATATATATATATATATATATATATATATATATATATATATATATATATATATATATATATGTATATATATATATATATATATATATATATATATATATGTATATATATATATATATATGTATGGGTTTATTGTGTGTGGCCAAATTGCCCTAATGTAGAATGTAAAACTCTGACAAAATATGTTTGATCATATACAGTAGCAAACACAACACAAACACACCAAAAATTATTGTATCAACAGAGGAAAGCTATTTCTTCTCCTGATATTAAAACTACCCTCCCCTTAACACTAGCTTCAAATTTGTTTGAATAGTTGCAATGCTACTAATGTTAAGGGTTAGGGTTTGGGGAAAGGGCAGCGTTAGGGCTACCACCCATTACTAAGGTGGTGCGGGTAGGGGCCCTGCACCACCTTAGTAATGAGTACTAACCCTAACCCTAACCCTAATGCTAATCTTCCCGTAATACAGCCACAAAACAAAACAGACTCAGAAATACAAACATTCACAAACACACACAAACAACACTACATCTATCCCCTAACCTAACCCTAAAATATACAAACATGCTCACAAACACACAACACCCATCCTTTACTCATGCTCGACCCTAATCCCAATTTACACACACACACACACACACACACACACACACACACACACACACACACACACACACATGCACATGATCTCACCCCCCAAATGCCACTTATCTGTATCGATATTCCATACCATTAACATATCCACCATTCGGCCATCCATATCATTGACATTAAATTACACCACCTGCATTTGTCAGGAAAACTTATGTGCAGTAAAATGCATATATATATATATATATATATATATATATATATATATATATATATATATATATATATATTATACAGTTATAATATTAGTAAAGCTCTTCATGTGATGTTTGTGTAGAGCAGCGGTGCAATAGTTAGTGTTACTACCAAATAGTATTTCATTCTGGACTACGGTTGCCTGCACAAGTGTCTTCCATGGGAAGTCTGCAGGCCCTTCTTGTGGTCTTATAGAGTCTTGTTGTTTTTTTTTTTTGGTAATTAGTGAACTTTTAAATTGCCTGTAGGTTTGCATGCAGTGTGTATGTGTGAACTGGAATCACATCCAGAACTGGTTGTCTACCTTATGCCCACTGATTCTCCGGGCAGGGTCCTTTAAACCTACAGTAAGATAAAGTGGGTACAGGAAATTTTGTAATGGGATGTCTTTTCTTACCCATGTCATTTACCTCACTTGGCCTGAGCTCTTGGTTGCAACACATGTGTGACATATCTTAGTACAATGGGTTCAGGCAGTTAGGCAGCAAGAAAATGACCCACAGTACATCTGGTTGGGACACATGACTGAAGTGAAAATCAACTGCAGAGACATGTTGGTATCACTAATTCATTGTGGGCACATAAAAGCAAGCAGTGCCATGCCTACAGCTTTAATAACCAAGTGTACAGGGGGAGATAATGTCCATGGCCTCCAAGGCACCAACTGATAGCCAGCTGTATGACAGGCATCAGCAGCAGGATACCCAGTAGGTATGTCACTGGCAGTGAAAATATAGTGTACAAGACTTTTATTAATAGTGTGTTTGGATCATCCCCCCATTCACAGTGACTATAGAATATTTCCTAAAACACATATTGAAACATAAATGTGACTACAGTAGTATGCAGGATTTCCTCAGTGCTGTATCACACTTCTACATGTTGCTGTTACATAAATGTATACTGTACACCATACACAACACACATTCCTTCTCCTTCCCCCATACACTTGTTTTTTGAAGCTGTGGGCATGGTGCTAAGGGATTCTTTGTGCCCACAGTAAGAGTTTGACATCCATGTCTCTGCAGTGGAGTTTCACTTCAGCCATGTGCCCCCAACAAAATGTACCACAGGGAAATGAGTGCTCCTGAACAGAATCAGAATTACCTGAAGATTTCTGGATGAATATGCACTCACTTTTATGAGGTAATTAACAAATTAGTCTGTTTCCCTTATAGTAAGAGATGAATATTCCATCTCAACTTGTAGATCCTGTAATGTCCATGTTAGCCAGTGCTATGATTCCTGTCTTAGGAAAGAGTTTCTCAATATTTGGCATTACAGCTTCCATCAAATCTGATAACATTCAAACATTCAACCATTCAAGAGCATGGTTTTGGTTTGTAAAACAAGTAAGGCAGAAAAAACATTAACATTCAACAATCCTAAACTATGTTATTCTAAATATACCAAAGGTCCTGTATTAACTGGAAGTAAAGAATGTCATACTTTGACTAGACATTACTCCTTTCTCAAATTCTTCAACCATACTTAGATGAATTTGATTATCAACGATTTTCATCTGGAACAGTACAATCATACAGTGTGATGAGTGTAGTATTTTTTACCTGAGCATAATTCTACTAGAATATTTTTCTAATGAAGTTGTAAAGAATTATAGAGATACATGTCAGTTTTTCATACTGGATTAAGGTTATGGGGTGCTAAAAAGTGTCATCATTTAATCCTGAGTTTGATTTCCCCAGTCTTCGTGTGTGTACTCTGACTCTGAATGAAAAATTGCTTGTGACATGCTTGAAGTGAGACATGTATGCCTAGTGGGCCTGTCTGGTTAAAAATAAGTAAAAATGCCTGTAAGATAACATGAAAGATTTTCTTTTACACAATGTTAAAAATATGCATGAAAAACAAAACAACTGTATATAACACAAGTAGATGTCTTTGTACAGTGGTTCTTAAACTGTACTGTTCATTTTGCTGCTGTTATAAAGTTTGAAATATATTTAAAAGGTACTTGTTTTTGGCAAAGAAAACACTAGTTTTAATGAAAGGAGAGGGAGAAGATATGCTAACCGTATGCTAACTAGATAAGAAGCAAATAATTTGTATGGCTTCTTGTTCTGTAAGCTAAACTCTTTGGAAAGTCTTATAGTGTTGCTGCTTGAAGTGTGACAGAAGTTTGAACAGAAGTTTAGCCTATGGCTGATCTGCGAGATGTAAAAGCTTTCAGAAAACTTCTCAATATAGCCTCCTGGAAGTCAAATTATACCACAGAATAACACTGCAGTGATGTAGCCGATTATCCTCTGAAATATGATTAGCTGACTGGCATGGTGAATCAAGACATTAGATGCTTAAATTCTCTCTGAGGTATTCTTAAAGCTACTAATATACAACTTTCTCTTTGTAGCTAATTGCAGACAGTTGTAAAACTAAAAGTAGGGATCCAGAGTGAAATATGGTTTAGTATCCTTTTTCGTTTTTGCCTTTCTGTTATTTTTTATGTTTGCACATCTGTGTCAGATCATGTGAAAAAATGTTCTTGCAAACCCATTACAGTCTCAAAAATATTATTTGGTGTCCAAAGAAAGCCTGCCTGTTGAAATCATATAGTTACCACACTTTTCATGTATTTACTTGAATGTGTAACTTGCAGTACACAAGACACTCTGTCAGAAATTAAGAAAATAATGTTTTAGGCATGGCAACTGTCAGCTAACTGCCATATAATCTTATTTTTTTCCATTTTTGATATTTGGATATCCAGAACTATTGAAACCAGGTCTTAGCCAGCTAAACATTATTACTGTTATTAAAGCCATCTTTTAAAAGCTTTTCAGCTTAATGGAGCCTTGCAATCCATTTTCTTTTTGCAGAAATATCCTGTTTTTTCAGTGCCTTTTAAAATCATTTTGCATTAGTGCAAAATGCTTGGCTGTCATCATCTTTTTTGGGATCATATCCCTAATCTGCAGTTCTTTCCACTAAGGAATGCTTAATGTTCTAACTCCTGCAAAATATATACTTAATATTATCCCCAAAACAAAAGTAAGGTATTGCCACAAGCTCTGGAAATTCTGACTGTATATTTTAAAATATGATAAAGTAATCTAATTTACTAAAATTTAGTTTTTGTATACCAGCCTTTAAATACAAGAATTCCTCCCTACACAACTAAACTAATTTGAACCATTCCCAAAGTTCAGATCTCATCTTAAAACATTTTTATTTAAAGATGCCTTCTATACATTTCTAGCATGAAATAAGAAAAACATCAATAAAACATCAATTTACATCAAACACACAGATGGTTTTCTAATACCTCTTCCTACAGCAAATGGAATTAATAAGATCTTCTAATATTACACATCTCCCTCACATTACTCTCTTAGTCAACCATATCTTTCTGTTCACCAAGTTTTATACCTGTTTCCCCCTCAGTCCTTCTCACCATGTACTTCCCACTCATCTGAACTTTCTCCACATCTCTCCAAATCTTCATTCCTTTTCTCCCCAGCTCTGTACTATGTTTTCTCTCTGCCCATAAAACTTCCCCCCTCTAGCAATACGCAACACAACTAGTTGTATATGATATAAATATTGTAATTTCTAAGCATTTGTAATTATAATACACAGCCTTGTTGAATTTTACTCCAAATGTACATGGATAAAAGTTGTGTCATCACAAAGGATAGCTGGTAATCACTTAAGATATCTCTCTTGTCACCTAAGTAGCTATTTATTATGCTAAATTCTACATTTTTAAATTCAGCACCAGCCTGAGTCTAAAGTGTCCACTAAGATCTATGCACTGCCCCAGTTATATTAAAATAAAATAGCATACACACTTGACTCATTATATTATAAGTATTATACATAAAATTAATTGCATTTCCTTAAATTTTCCAATTTCACACACTTTATTCCACTCTTTTTTATCCAAAAAATTGCTCCTATTCTTCTAACTTCTTATTCAAGCATTCTTCAGCCTTGCAATATATGACTCCTTTTTTCCTCAGCAATTTAAAGTTTTCTAATAAAGCACACCTTTCATTTACAACTCCCGAAGGAGCACTTCCTTTTCAGGAATACTGCACATTACTTCTCATGTTCTATAGTCATAAAAATGGTATTTCCTATTTGCAGAAATATTAAGAGTTGCACCAGCCTGCCTTGCACTTTTTTGTTCCAAAATCATGACTGTAAATGATTCATTCTTAACTAATGACCCCATGTAGTTACCCCAAAAATAAATAAATAATTTTTTTTTCACTGCTGAGTAGTTAGGCTCCTCTGCTGGACTTGTTCTCAATATGGTGTGCGTGCCAGAGAAGACCTTGCCCTGTCGTACCTCTGTTTCTAAATGTATCCCTGGTTTTACTGTTCCAAACCTACATAACTGCATCTTTGCACTTAGCACAAACCTGCTAACTAACTGAAAGACAACAGGGATTTCCTGACAAGATAGGCAAGGACAGCCTACACTATATGTTATTGCTAAAAATAGATGCCTAGGCGCTACTACCATACACACATTGTATAAGTGTGTCCTTTTAAATGCAAATGGTGTGCACATGTACAGATGGAATAGTCAGCATTACCCTACCTAATATCCCATAAAAAGCCTGTCAATAGTTCTGTATAAATGTATAACTTAGCATTTACCGTAAAGTAGCTTAAGAATAATAGCCTGTATTTACTAAACATTGTCTTAATAACTGCCATTATATCCTTCAGCTTTTTCCCCTCACCCTCTGCCTTTACAGTTACAATCAAAGGGAAAGTTCAAACATCCTTTACTCAAAGGAGCAAACTCTGGCTAACAATATTATACTATTCTGTTAAGCACCACACCCTTTAATAGCTATTTTATTGTTAAGTTTCCCGCTACCCTCTACTTTCCCCATTACACTGAAAGGGAAAATTCAACATCCCTAAAGGAACAAACTCTAGTTAAGAATATTACACTACACTGTTAAGTACTATATCCTTTCAATCTACTGTGCTTTGGACTTTCATATTTTTATAGCTGTATACAACAGCTAGTTTGAAGTACTGACCAACTATAAGTATAATCTACTGATTGTTTCTTTTGGAGCTCCAAACATTCCCAGCAGGTGTATCCTACTCTATTCACACTTGCTTTGCTCAGGCTCACTCTGCTTCCCTACCCTACCACCAATTCCCACCCATCTGTCTGTACTCTACATTTATTCTACACCATAACCCACCCCCTAACAGATTTGACCGCTCAACATCAGGATAGTACAAAACTCCCCCCTACTATATACCCAATATCTTAATAATCTCAGCCTCTCTCTCATCCATCCCAGCCAAACCCTACCAGGTTTGAGCACTTAGTGGGAAAATAGTTAAAACTTCTCCCCACAATATATTACTTAATCTCTTAATCATCCTGTTTCTTTACATCCTGGACAACCACATAATTTTACTCCACCCCAGTCCTTCACTTTTCAGTCTAAAAGACATTTTCCTAAACTCTAGCCCTCTACCATCTCTCCCGATCAGTAACTCTAGTAAACAAACTGCCACTCCTTATTTTATTCTCTCATATTCTAGTGCTGACCTCACACTTAACATACACTTACTTTCCCTTAAACTACATTACCACAATCCAACCTCCAGACTCCAACTTAGCCTAGACAATTACAATAGCTATTCTAATGTATCTTATAGCCTCTTCAATCTCTTCATTAGTCTCTGCCTTAAATATAGAATGCTTTACTGTGATCACACATCCTCAAAGCAAAGTATCCACTCATGCCTTCCATTAAGTATTATTCTAAAATTTTGCTTCAGAACTCAAAGATTCAGTTACAAGTGGACATTAACCCAAACTCTGGCCTTACTAATCTAAACCCATACCTCAAAACCACTAGTTACTGCAAGCACCATAACAGCCCAGATAACTCCCCATCCATCAATTATAATCCAATTCCGATTCACAGACATACCATTCTCCCACTCCATCAAGCACAAGCCCAGGCAAAAAAACTAAGTCTGGTAACATTAAAGCTTTGTAGTATTTGTAATAAAATTATAGATCTACATGCTTAGATATCACTACATTCCACACCCACCCTAGCCATAACTGTAACATGGCTTAAATCCAATATGGATGACACAGAAATACTACCTCCAGGCTATAGCATTAGGAGGACTAACCTACCCCCAAAAAAGGAAGTAGAGTCACCCTACTGTACCCAACTCCTATAACCTTTCCTCCTATTCCAAATTTTCCCAAATTTTAATCTGCCAAATTGTTCATAACATGTTTTAAACTTCTTTGTCTTATTTCAGTTTTTCCCGGTTAGGGGTCGCCACAGCAAATCACCTATCCGCTCACAACTGGTAGTGGAGTTTTACAGTGTCAAGTTGCCAGCCTGGTGCCCAACCTTCCACAGAAGGCACACACACACTCACACCTAGGGCCAATTTAGAGTGTCCAATCCACCTGCAGCATGTCTTTGGGATGTGGGAGGAAACTGGAGCACCTGGAGGAAACCCACGTGACCACAGGAAGGACATGCAGACTCCGCACAGAAGGCACCCCAGCCAAGGATTGAACCAGAGAACCTTTTGCTGTGAGGCGGCAACGCTAACCGCTGCACCACCGTGGCCTCCCCATAACATGTTTTAAACTAACCTATAAAAAATACTCAATATTATTGTATTTTACCCCCCCCCCCCCTGGAAACAACATACCCATACCTGATGAAAAGAAAATCATTCTGGGTGATGTCAATATTGCGTGGCAAAATGTGACCTCTGACACTTCCTTATCCCACTTAAATCTATTTGGTCTAACTCATCTCATCACAATACCTACTGTATACATCAAAGGCAATAAGGGCACATTTCATGATTGGATTTTAGTCTCAGACCCCAGTAAATATATCAATGGAACCTATCTTAACTCCCTAAGTGACCATCTCCCTGCATACATGCACAGGCTTACCAGTCATCATCCCAATACCCACCAACGTAAAACAACCATGAAGCTCACAAAATTTAACAAAACCATATTCAACAGTATCCTAAGGTCCTTCAACTGGTTTGTACTAAAAACTGTCCCATTTGATGATGCAGTTACAACTTTAATACCTTTGTTTAAACACCCTAAATAATCTTGCACCTCTGTGTATAATAACAGTAAAACACTCCCCTTGGCTATCTACCCTTACCAAAAACATTATGCGTATCAGAGACAAGGCCTAGAGGGAGTGGCTAAATTAAAAAAAACTTTCAGCAATACTGGGAACTTTGTAATAAAGTTAAAAAACAAATATACAAAGATAAGAAATAATACTATGACCAACTGTAACTTAATCTTAAAAATTATCCAAAAAAAAAAAACAAATTCTGGTCCTCTAGTCACACACTACTCATTCCTAGCTCAAAAAACATCAGTATCCTTCTCAAAACTGCTTTCCCCTCGAAACAGCAGCTACATTTAATAAATACTTTATAAGTGCATTGCTCCCCTCACCATCAGTACATTACCTTCCCCTACACAAACCCATAACATATTACCAACTGCCCCCTCCACTACTACATTAGCCTCTGAAAAATATGAATCCAAATACTCCTTATCCACAAATGCTAACAACTTTACCTTAAAACCTGTAACAATATCTACTATAAAAAAATTCTACCTAAACTTAAATCTTGTTCCACAACTGCTGACAACCTCCCACCTGAATACCTCAAGATGGCACAAGAGAGGAAGCTCTACAGAAGTTTCTAACTTTCATCCCATTGCATTTCTCTCCCCTCTCTCAAAAATCCTAGCGAAATGTATCCACTCTCAACTTCTTCAACATCTCCTGTCAGAATGCTCTTAACCAAATTTCAACATGGATTTGGCTCTGGCCATAGTACAACTTTTGCACCATTATCCTTTTAGGTAATATAAATAAGAAAAGGGACTATGGAAAACTTATCTCTTCCATATTTTTAGATCTGTCCAAAGCCTTTGATACCATCTCACATAGCAAACTCCTTCAACAGCTGCTCTGTCTTGGCCTATTCCCTCCTTCACGTCAGTGGTTTAAAAGCTACCTATTTGATAGACAGGAAACTGTTTGACGGCAACATACTTTCACTCTTTACCTTCCTTATTACCATAGGTGTACTCCAAGGCTGAATTTCTGGTCCACTTCTCTTTAAAATTTTCATTAATGACCTCTTTACCTCTTCTAGGCAAGCATCACCTCTACAGTATGCTGATGATTCAACACTAATATGCTCATCTGACATTCTGGTGTCTCTTCTTCAAATCATATAAGAAGCCTTCGCCTCTGTTGAAAACTGGCTTCACAGTGCCCACTTATTACTCAACCCAGCACATCTGAAGGACAAATTCAGTTTCAAAATCTTCTCAGTTAACAATACTGAGATAGAAAACTGTTTCCCATTCAAAACTGCTTGGCGTGACATCTGATGACAGCCTCAAATTTGAAATCCACATTCAAAATAATATAAAAAAACTCACCAGAAACTTGGCATGCTTTATAGACATAAAACAATTCTTATTAACTCTGCTAAAACCAGCTTACCAACAACTTAGCTCCTTCCTTCATTCTTATATGGTTCCCCTATCCTTACAATTTTTCAGGTATGTGTTAAAACTAAACCTGAAATATGTTACAACAAAGTTGCTAAATTTGCTGCCAATATACAATACTATACATATCGCTGCAAGGCCCTTAAATGTTTGAACTGGCTTGAACTACCCCACTACCTGTACTTTGTACAACTAGCTACTGCCCACAACTTCGTTTATAAACCCCATGCCTATCCTGCACTAAGCTTTATTCTTCCTTCCTATCACCCAAACAGACCCCTTTGTTCTAATAATAAACAACTTTTCACCCTCTATAAACCTCACAAAGCAATTTGAAATAGCCTTTACTGCTACTCTGTAGCCAAAAATGGAATTCTATTCCACAGTCTGTTAGAACTATAATTTACCATCCTTTCTACAGGCATCTTCTAAAAGACCACCTATCAATCTCATGGCTCTGTTCATACTGTACCCCTGGCTGAACATGAGTCTTGTCTACTTTTCCCACCCCTATCTATACAGTTTCTCTACCCATCACTACTTCCTTATTTTCACCTGACTGTCCTACCCACTTTACATAACCTCTTCCTATTACCTCCTCCTCATTTATACTAATCTAGCCTAATCTCTGTCTTCCTTTATCGTTAAAATTAAACACATGACTTTTACTTATTACTAATGTGAATTGCCAAAAGGATGCTCTCCAGAATTGTACATAGTGTTTTACTTTACTTTGTCTCATTGTTCTCTTTGTAATATATTTTTGTAATATCTCTGTGCCTTACAATATTGTTGATTATTTTTGAAATGTATAATTTTCAACTGTTACATGAAATGTCTTTGAACCGAGGATGGTAATTTGGAGAAGAAGATGTGGCAGCAGAAAATGCAGCATCTAAAACTTATGCAGCAGTAATAGAAAGTAAAAGAAGAAAGACGTAGTAAACTAAGAAAGAGGCCGACAGTGAAGAATGCAATAGTTAAAACATATGCAGTAGAGACAGCAGGCAAAAAAGGAGAACAGCAACAAACTGTAACTAAAACTGTTATAGAAAGAAGAGAAGGTCAGCTGTGAGAATAAAATAAAAAATGACAATGCAGTAGACAAATATTATCTAAGGGACAATTTGGTAACTGTTGTATGATTTAAATCTCAAGAAATCTGGTCTTTCATACATATAGGGGCAGTGACTGTGGAGTAATACTTGAAACTGTGGGGATGATGATGACATTTTTGGATCTGTGTAACAAAAAGAAGAACATCTATGAATGGAAGAATTATTTATTTTCTGGTAGTAACTTAAATGTAAAAAAAAAAAATGTTACTTTGCAGTTCAGAACTGATAACCTAGAAAAGAAAGATGTTAAAAATGCATGCACGGTTTGTGTGAAACTGTTGATGACAATGTGAAAATTAGAGATGAGAGAAACTTACTGAAGGGAGGATGGAAGTGGAAAGCATTTTGAAATCTGAAAAAAAATGATGAAACACTTGCCAAGTATTATTTTTGTGGCTGGCCATAGAAGGACTTTAGGATATAGTGGCAGCCTAAATCAGGTTTCTTTTGTGGGGACTTTTCTCATTTAATTAATGATTGTGATAAGGTACAAAATAAAGAGTGTGAGGAGAAAGGACATACAAGAAGGTGTGTGGCTGAATGGAAGTTGTGTAAAAAAGGGAGGCTGTAGGATGGACTGTCAACCACTAAGTAATAAAAAAGGGGAAAGGGAAGAAAACTTACGTGGGAAATGACAGGGAGATGCTGAACTAGGTGAAGAAGAAAGTGCAGAAAAAAAATATGGAAAAAAGAATTTGCATTTAGGAAAAGAAAAAAATGTAAAGGGGGAAAAAGGAGGAGATAGGGTTTGCATTCAGGAAGAAAGGTCAGGAGAAGGGTTTGACACAAAGAATTTTATTTTGAAGTTATAGCCAGTGAAAAATCTGATTCTGAGGTTCAAGGATTATTTGTACATAAACACAAGAAAGTATTCAGTAGGGGAAGGGTAAAAATAAACAATAAAAAAATTGTCCTAAACTTAAAAAGAGGAACAAGAAACACTTTTAAAGTACTTTCAGCAAACATGCACAATATTATTAACACTGTAAGAAGGAAAGGGATACTGGAATGGTGTGTTAAATGTGATGTGGGTGTCATTATGTTATTATGTTAGAGTGTGTAAGGTTCTTGACAGGTAAAGAAAGACTGGAAATGGAAGAAATTATTGGGGAGAAATATAATATGGAAGTGAATGTTGTTCTAGAGTGGATGTGTTGTGTAGTGTAAAAATAGTGAAAATACTAGATGTAACACTGGTAAGGATGGGAAGACTAACTGTTGTACTTGTGAGGTGGAAAGAACTTGTTTGTATTTATACAACTAGCAAGGAACCGGAGAATCTGTTTAATCAAACGTTAAGACTATGGTGGTTAACATGAAAACTATAATTACAGTGGTCTTTACTTGTGATTTAAGGGGAATAAGTAAAAAAAGGAAAGATGGAAAAATACAGCAAGTGATAAAATGTAGTAAATTAACTGTGTGGAACAAAAGTCAGTAGACATATGCAAGGGAGACACTTGGAAATTAAATTATTTTATATTATCAGAAGGCTTGGGGTTAACAGATAGTGTTACAGTTGTGATGGGTTTTTCAGACCATTTAGTAACATGGATGGAAGTGATGGAAGAAAGCAAGTATATTAAAATAGGAAAGGGAATAAAAAGAATGAATGAAAAATTATGGACTGAAACTAATGAGTGGGAAGTATTGCAGTTATGGAAAGATCATACAAGCATGAATGACTTCTATATTAACTGGTCTGAATGGTGGATTGAATTTAAAAAGAAGTATAAAAATTGTTTTTTCAGTGGCAGGATGATGTAAGAAAGGAAGAGAAAGTGAAGAATGGGAAAATGTATAGAAATGTATTAGAAAATTTAAAGAACAATACAAGAGAATATTGTGATGTGGAAAAAGAAATATGTAAAAGAAATCATGAAAAAATTAAAGCATTACTGTTTTGGCACAGATATTATTTACACAGGAGAAGGGAGGAGGTATCTGCATATTTGGGTAAAATAATATAGGTGGATTATAATGAGAGAAATTAAAAATGTAAAAGGAGAGGTAAGAAAACACAAGAGCAAATTATGAGTATGGCAGTACATTATGTGGAAATATGTAAAAAAAAGTAAAATAGTGGCAAATAAGAGTGAACAGAAAGTAAAGAAATTTCTACAATGAGTTAAGGAGGAATTTGAAAAATAAATTACAATTAGTGAATTGGATTAAGTACTTAAGAAACAAATGCTGATTCAGTATCAGGTCCAGATGGTATAGGGTATGAAAAATACATGAAATTAATGGACTGGCAAAAAGAGTATTTTATAAATGATTTGAATGAATGGTTGACTGTAGGTTTTGTTTATGACGAGTTATGCAGTGGGATGTTAAAGTTTATATTTAAAAAGATGAAAAGAATGAAATAATTTCATTACCGATGACCAGGTAAAACTTGATCTGCATTTTCTAAGTAACATTAAGAAAACACATCAAAAACATGGTCTCCTTTACAGAAACAAAAACTTTCTCTCAAGTAAAGCTAAAATAGCTTTATCTCATGCCTACCTACTCCCAACCCTTCTCTACGGCTCTCAAATTCTCACCAATCTACATACCTCACTCATTACTAAACTAGAGTCCACATACAACAAGCTAGCTAAATTTGCTGCAGAACTACCATACTCCTCTCATCACTGCTTAGCGCTCTGTAAACTGAACTGGTTAGAATTCCCCTATATCCTTCTCCTCTCTCAGCTTCAGATAATTCATTCTATTCATTACCGGCTCACTTTCTCCCCCATCATCACATCTATCATCTCCTCCTACACCACAGCAAGAGCACTCCGGAGCTCTGACCAACATCTCCTGTCATTCACAAACCCATAGGAAAAAACCTTTATACCTGTCACCCAACTGAAAACTGGAATAAACTACCACTTGACATCCAATACCTTAGACCCAAACGACAATTCAGAAAGGCAGTAAAAAATCTTTTAAGCAAAAACAAGCTCTGCCTATGTATTCCCCCCCTGACTGACCCACCCCTATAGCCCACCCATTATCTCACCTTACTTCTACTTCAGTGAATCCCTACCTTCCTCCTTATCATTCTTTATTTCAATACTGCAGACTATCTTTACTAACTCACTACCTCATACCTAAACTCTTAAAAAGATCTTTCATGCTACCTCCTCTTCTCCCTTTCACAGCCAGCTTGGTCTGTACTGATGTATAACTTTCAACAGCTGATTGACTAAGCTTAGAAACACTTACCTAATTACCATTTACCTCACTGTAACTACTATTGTTTGCCTTGTAAATTTTATCTCTATTGTTTTCTTTTTGACTCTGCTCTGTACCCTAATGCATACTGACATGCAGAGACTAATTGTCATTCATGTTGATCTGTATTTGTATATATCTACTTGTGATTTGTCCTTCCCGCGGTTGGGTGGGCGTTCAAAAGACATGCATAAATGGGCATGCCTTCATTGAAGGTTGAACATCGAGCTGGCACCTCGGTGTTCATGAAAGTCTACTGCCAATCATTAGCGGACTGGAGTTCCGCTGTGGCGACCCCAAACCAGGAAAAGCCGAAAGACTACAACAACATCTTTTTTGATTTTGCATTATTATCTTTGTAATAAGTATAGTTAAATGTGTGTATTAACTGTAGAGCTTTTCTTCCTGGGTCCCTACTGAAAAAGGGCTCTGTCCCAGCTGGACCAATCCGGTCAACAAATGTCAAATAAATAATAAATAAATAAATAATGGAAAATGGAGACCAATCACTTTAAATAACATGTATTATAAACTTTTTATGGGAGTAATACAGAGGTGAATGGAAGGAAAGATGAGGGATATTATGGAAGAAAATATACATGGTATAAAAGGGAAGGGATGTCAAGAATTGTTATTGATTGTGAGAGAAACTGTGGATGACGTTATAAGTAAAATGGAGGATGTGAAGCATATGGTAGTTGATGTTAGCAAGGCAATTGATAACATACAACATGATGCTTTGTGGGGTGTTATGCAGAAGTATGGAATAGACAGTGTGCATATCAACATATCATAATAATAGGGTATGAGTGTTAGCGAATGGATGGCTGAGTAAAGAAATATATATGAAGTATGGTATAAGGTTAGGATTACCCATGAGTGGGATATTGTTTGTATTGGTGATGAATGCAATAGTAGCTTGTAAAATGAAATATGGCAGATATGTGATGCAAAAGGAGATATGATGCTGGAAGTTTTGACATAAGGGAATTATGCAGTTGTAGTTGCTAAGAACAAAATATAGATGAGAGAGGTATTGATTTGTCTGAATGGATGTTTAAAGGAAATGGGAATTACCTTGAATAAAGATAAAATGAAGGGTTTGGGAGATGTGAAGAAAACTGGGGATGTGTATTTTTAAATGAATGATGGATCTTTGCTAGGAAGTAAAATTTGGAGAAAATGATGTAGTTACAATGCAATGGGAAGGACTGATAAAAGAAATGAAAGAAATATGTCTTCTGTGGATGAAGTATAGATTAACATTCAGGTAAGAGGTTTAAATGGTGAGCTCGTTATTAATGAAAAATTGCATATATGTCAAATATTTGTATGATGCCGGTGAAATGTGAAAAGGAAATTGTGCAACTGGTGTTTTCTTTCATATGGGGTACAAGATTAAACCCAGTGAAAAGAGGTATATTATATATAAGTGATGATGAAGGGGGTAGGGTTACTAAATCCAATTGTTTATTCTGTTTCTTTATATTTGTATAGAGTATTAAAATGGCTAAAGGAAGTGAATGAGAGTTTCATAGTGAGAATGTTCAAATATAAGTACAAAAAATTATGGGAGATAATGAGAATAAGAAAAAGAGAAAATGAATATGTGAATGAAGAAATTAAAAATGATCAATATAAAATGCTAACATGGGAATAAAACTGATGATACAAAGAAAGACAGAAGGATGTGGTATAATAATGTGATGAAACACTATTATTATATAGATACATGGGAAATTTTACCAGAAGTGATTAAAGCCATTAAATTAAGGAAAAGTGGTATAAAAGGATAGTAGAGTGTCAGGATTTCTTATGTAGACTGGTAATAAATAAGTTACCAGTAAAGGGGAATATACCAGAAAAAAAGAAAGTTGAACGAGTGTGTTTATTTTATGGGGAAGAAGAGAAAATAGAGCATATTTTTTGAAATATAAAAGAGTGAATAAACTCTGAAAAAGTTGTGAAAAGAAAATATTTTAAGAATATTAATGACAAAAACAAGACAGATATAAATATGAATTATGTATGGATATTATAAGAATAAGAAGAAAGAGTATGTGAGATGGGTAGATAAGGATTTATTTAGGTAATATGAGTCATGTAGAATGAAATTTTGTTCAATAGAAAATAGATTTTTGCACATATATTGCAAAAAAAAATCAGATTATGGATGTGGAAGAAGTGGGGGTTAGTTATGGAAGAATAACAATGAGGATGTTGCAAGAAAAAAATATAAATAGTAAAAAATATAAATGTGTATATATATATATATATATATATATATATATATATATATATATATATATACATTTTGTAAATATGCAAATAATATTTTTATGTCTGCTAAATAAAGAATCCAAAGTTTTTAATAGGTGCTGTGGGTTTTTTTATAATCACCTCAGCTACCACCAACTCAAGTAGATGGGACCTCAGTTTGACATCTCATCCAAAGGTTGACCCGCTAATGCCACACTGCAGTGCCAGTAATCAAATTAGCAGGAACAGGAATAGAATCAACAGCTTTCTGGTCTTCTAGCATTAATGTTGAGAGTGCTGTTGGTTGTACCACTGACACTCTTACCTCATCACCCACCCTAGTGTTGATTGCAGTACCTTGATTACCTGCTGAGTTTTTCATTCCATGTGCTGGTAACAGACTCAGTCCCCTCCTGCAACTCTGCTGCAGTTTTGACTTCCAAGTCCAAGAATGCAGTATCAGCCACTCAGCAAATGCTCTTGCTATGAAAATGAGGTGCATAATGATTGCATTGAAGAAACTGGTACAGTGTACAGGATCTGTTTTTGTATGCTGTAATGGACACAATCCTCTATGCTATTCTTGTCAGATCTTCTGCAACCTCTCCCAGGAAATTCCACTAGGCCTTCACTGTAGCAAAGCCAAAGTCTGCTATACCTGCAACCACTCATTTTGAAGTCAGCATGTCATCCCTCAACAAATACAGTAGATTAAATCCAAGCTTAGTTTATATCCCAAAACTAGTATTGATTATTGCACTCTTTCAAACATTTAGACCTGTAAAAAATGGCATTAAATAGCCTTCATTTCTCAGATGAAATTACATTTAAAACTAGCATTATATAATAAGTTGATGTATAAAATACAAGGAACTCTACAAAGGAAAATACTATTTTATCTTAAATGATTCTATCATTTGGAATTTCATCACACACAATATGGATAATGCTGTTCTGTCAGTTCCAGAATGGCAGATTTTGATGGTGGAAGCTATCAGAGTTTACTAGGACTGATCTAATAGGTACATGGTCATTATGTTTTATTCTATAAAAATTAGCTTTGAAACTTGTTATCCTAGTATGGCCACCAGAACAATACGCAGTATTTTCTTAGTATCTTTTATATATTTTACTCTTTCTCTTCTTAGCACCTTGACACCATACCTCTCAACCTCTTAGTGCAAGAAATCTGGACAAAGCCTGGCAAAATGGGAGGACAAAGGCCCAAAATAGGGACACATTTTAAATATTGCTCTTATAAAGTTGCTAGAGTAACAGGGTTTATTTTAACATACATTTTCTGAAGGATTTGAAGTCTGAAACTAAAATGTATGTCATATAGTGTTTCTGCACATTATGGATAATGAAATTACTGCCCCTGGCTACAATATTATTCGAAGAGACAGATTAGAGAAAAAGGGAGGGGGTGTAGCAATCTTATTCCAAAATCATCCCACCATAGAACAACTGGACTACAATAACCAAGAAGTCAAAGATGTACAATTAATCCTTGCCAAATTAAAAATAAACTTCAGCAAGCACATAATTATCGCAGGTGGTTATATCCTAGCAGGCAATAACATAACTGTAATGGAAAACCTGCTTAGCTGGATGTCTAACTCCCTTCCACAAGAAACGATACTATTAGGAGACTTTAATATTGACTGGCTTAACTGCTCTATCCACAATCCCTCTGCCTTTATAAACCTCAACAGGTTTACCCAAACCATTGCTACTCCCACTAGAACTGACAAAATATCCAAACGCCAGTCAATCTTACACTGGATCCTGGTATCTGACCCCACACGTGTCTACAGTTATATGGCTGTCTTCCAGATAGCCTAAGTGACCATCATCCAACATACCTACTTAGGAACAAGTCCCAAACCATCAGCCAACCCATCCTCAGGGTAGTTCGTAACAAAAAGAACTTTATAGCTACTGACTTCATCAATTCACTAAAAAGCTGCAACTGGGCCCCCCTAAAACAACTATCTCTAGACGATGCCGTAGAGCACTTTAACACAACCTTCCTAAATATCTTAAACCTCCGTGCACCCTCCCGAACTATTAGAATAAAAACTAACTATGCCCCATGCTTAGAAAAGATACTAAAACTATAATGAAGGATAGGAACAAGGCCTGGATTCTATATCAGAAAAACAAAACCAGTAGTTTTAGACAAAACTATCTAGAACTCCATAACAAAGCCAAAAAACAAATCAAATTAGACAAAACTAATTACTATAAAAACATGTAAAAGAAAAATATGCTCACAACCCCCAAAAATTCTGGGCCACTCAAAATGGCATACTCCACCCAGGAAAATCCACTATTCCATCCCCAGTGCTACTAAATAATCTTGAAAACATTCCCACACAATTCAACAAATTCTTTACCGAAACTGTGCAAACCCTTGCCAATGCTCAAAACAGTACTTGTAGCCCCAAACCAATAAATACCCCATCCCACCCCAATACTCAAAACAATACCCCCAAATTCAACCTTCATTCAGTGTCCACCAAGGTAATTTCCAAACTCCTTAAAAAACTTAAGCCAACCACACTAGCAGCAGACAACCTACCAGCAGATTCCCTTCAGATATCTGCTGATGCCATAGCCTATCCAGTCTCTATTCTCAAAAATACGTCTCTATTCTCAAAAATAGGTCTCTATCAGAATGTAGAGTATCCAAATCTTGGAAAACATCACATATCATTCCACTGCACAAAGGAGGTAACTCCTTAGAGCTCACCAATTATTATCCAATAGCAATCCTATCACCTTTGCCCAAAATATTAGAAAGAGTTGTTCGGACTCAACTAATGCAGTACCTCCAAATTAACAACCTTCTCTCCATATCACAGCATGGACTTAGACCTTCCCACAGCACCACCACAGCACTGCTATCATTCACCAACACAGTTAACCACCACAGAAACAAGGATCTGTTCATATCTTCTATATTCTTAGACTTATCAAAAGTCCTTGATATGGTAAATCACAGTATGCTACTTGAAACTCTTAACTACCCTAAACATAAGTTCCCCCTCTATGTCATGGTTCAGCAGCTGCTTATCAGACTGTCAGTAAACAGTTCTCTGGCATGACCAGCTGTCCCCCCTGTTACCAGTAACCACAGGAGTCCCTCAAGGGTCTATTCTTGGCCCCTTGCTATTCTCTCTCTTTACTAACCAGATCTCCTTATCCTCACCGTCTGCATCAATACTACAATATGCAGATGACACCACCCCTATTTGTGCCACCCCACCCTAGATGAACTGTAATCCCTAACCCAAAATAACTTCACCCTATCTGAAACTTGGTTCACCAACATCAAACTTCTTCTCAATCCCAAAAAAACAAACTTATTTTTTTTGGCCCAGGCAGACCACCTCCCCTTAATAATAATAATTATTATTCATTATTAAATCTACCAAAGCAACCATTGCAAGGACTCATCTTCTATCTATCCTCTTATATGCCTCTCTCATCTTGACTAATCTCCCACTAACCGATCTAAATAAAATGGAATCTTGCTATATAACAAGATCTCCAACTTTGCTACTGATATAGGTCCCACCACTGTCAATCCCTTAAACAGCTCAACTGGCTGGAATTGCCTCACATCCTACTACTCAATCAACTATCTATAGCACATAAACTATACTGCTTTCCTGATAGAACCCCAGCACTTCAACAACTTATACAGCCCCACTTACCTTCTAGAGCCTTACGCTCTAGTAATCAGCACCTGATAACTGTCATCAAACACAAAAACGATGCTGGGAAATCCCTTTTTGCCAGTACTATTGCCAAAAATTGGAACTCACTACCAAACAAAATAATTTCTACCACCTCCACTTCTCATTTAAAAAAACTCCTGAAAACCCACTATCTAAATAACTGTCTATGCTCATGTAACTCCCCAGGATAATCCACACTAAGAAATTGTTTCAGAACTTCAGCTATGTATAGACAGTTTTCTCCTGAAAGCTTGCCGACTTGCTGATATATACCTTACTGAACAACAAAAAAAAGTTTTACTGTATAACTTGTTAATCTCTGCCACATTGTTTTTCACTGATGTATGTAAAAGCAATTAAGGCTCTTTCATATATTATTATGCATTGTATTATATTGTTTCTGTTTTGTACTGTATTATATTCGACTGTTTTGTATTTCTCTTGGAGCTTTTCTTCCCGGGCCTCTGCTGAAAATGGACTTGTGTCCAGTCGGACTTTCCCGATAAACAAATGTAAAATAAATAAAAAAAATTAATTATTTAGAGATTTCAATCCTCAGCTTGCCACCGCTCCACCTTTCTCTGCTTTCCAATTCTTTGTTTCCTCTTCCCTCTTCTCTCTAGTTACTGTCATTGTTTTTACTTTTACCTTTCTTTCTCTCTCTCTCTTACTGTTATTTTTTTCCTTTCTTCCCCTTCTGTATTCATAAAGTAACATCCTCTGTCCCTTTCTCAATATGTTATATGCATATATTTTAATTGGCTATTCTATTTTAACACCAAAGCCATATGCTTTTCTTGATGTTTATTTCACTCTAATCCTGAATTATTTGTATTTTGCGCTGTACTGTACCATGTTATTATTGTCTCTCTATACTATGACTATGTGCAACATTTTCGTATTATCTCAGATATATGTCATGCTATGTAATTCCTATGAAACATTTTGAAATTTGTATAATTTTTCTTTTTTCACAACTTTATGCAATTTTTTATGTAACTCTTTTCCTACTTTGGAGCTTTTCTCCCCAGGTCTCCACTGAAAATGGGCCATCCTGGCCCAATGGACTTTCCCAGTAAACAAATGCCAATAAATAGTTGTGAGGTTGGTATAATGGTTAAAGTACAACCAAACTTCAAAAACAGCTTACTGAACAAACATGAAGTACCACGAAGGCGGAGCAGGTGCTAAGCTTTCGTTCTTTTATTAGTGGAAAGAACTTCTTCAGAATAATAATTTTCATCAGAACTAGCATATATATATATATATATATCTGTGCAGAAATGTCACTAGAAAGGGATGTACTAATAGTCTAATAATCCAATAAGAAGCAATGTATGAAATGCAAACATGCATGTGCGTGGATAAATCCAATCAACATAATGAACTAAAGCTGTAGTCATAGGAACCAAGACAGGATGAGTAAACATGACAGCTGTGTGCAGTGAAATCTAATGAAATTTCTGTACATATATATATATATATATATATATATATATATATATATATATATGCTAGTTCTGATGAAAATTGTTATTCTGAAGAAGTTCTTTCCACTGATAAAAGAACGAAAGCTTAGCACTTGCTCCGCCTTCATGGTACTTCATGTTTGTTCAGTAAGCTGTTTTTGAAGTTTGGTTTTACATTAGTGTTTTTCTCTTCAACATAGTCGGAGAGTTTAATTTATCAATAATGGTTAAAGTGTTTACCTTACAGACACAAAGTATGGGGTTTGATTCTCACATGGAATAACTGGCTTAGCTTAAAATAGCCCAAAAGGGCAGTTAACCTAGTACTAATTTATGATATAATAAATATTTCACCTGTGTCTTGCAAGGTTCTGGCAGAAGGACATTAAGACCTTTCTATCCCTGGAAACTATGTGGTTTGGCTTACACCATAACATTTCATTTGCCATTATTGTTGCCCTCTTATACTCAGTGCAAAGATTCATGTTTTATGTGAAAATAGCCCTCCCCCATCTTTCTCCTGTTCTGGGATTTTAAGACTGACCCATCCAAATGCAAAATGCACCCAAAATGTATCTTTTCCCAGGTGCATTGCTATGCACTTCAAAAACTTGAAAAGGAAACTTTTTAGACGTTCTATCTTGCCTCTTCAGGTATTTCAGTAGACTTTTACACCCATCAGATACTATCCCTTAGCAATCATGTTTTCTTTAAAGATATTTCTGTAGTTTTCCATGTTTCTGCGGGGCTGCACAATTAACTAGGCCTGGACCTAAGACTGATCCCTTTCAAAAGGGAAGGAGTAAGTTACATAGAAATAAATGGAATTTGTGGGAACCATATATGCAGAATAATGCTCGGGAGGAGGAGTGAGGTTTAAGGGAAGGCAGAAATGGAGCAATTTATGTAATGTTGGAGTGCATGATGGTTTTTATAAAGTAAAAAAAAAACATATGTAATGAGTAATGTATGAAAAATGTTAATATGTTTTTTTTCTATTAATGTATGAGTATCCATGTCTTATGTGATATTTTATTAATGTTATTAAAAAATGACTGATCCCATTCAGACTCTACTTGTCACATCCTCCCCTTGAGAGCTCCTCCTTCACAAACCCTCTCTAAATTCTACCTCTAACCATTTCTCCACCCACCTGTACAGTTGGTTACATGCTCCTTTCCCCTCAGTTTTGCAAGGAGCCTGTAGTATGGTAACAAGTCAGATGGTTTACTGAACTCCAGAAAGATCATATCCAAAGGGCTGATACTGTCTACCTTCTAACAAAAACAAAACTGGATCAGACTGCTCTATGTGGATCAACTTGATTTGAATTCATGCTGGAAATTCAGTAAGCATTCCATTCTATTCTGGAGGATTATGAATTTTGGTTCCAAGACTGTCTCAGCAATTTCATCTATCAGTGATATCAGGCTCACTAATCTGTATTTCTTTAAGTTGTTCCATGCAATATATTTAAAAGATGTGCACCATTACTGCATATTTCTAGTCTCCTGGGATCACCTACATTCCCAAAGGGCCTGCTACAGAGCCCTGTCAAACGTTCAAATGTCTCATGTTCAGTTTCCTGGGCAGGATCCAAAGAGTTCATTATGTTTTATCTTGCCTTAATTCCTTGTAACATTCCTCACTTCTTCAGTGATTGTCAACTCCCCTTCCATTCTATACTGGTAAATATGTCTTTCTTTTTTGTCCTTTTTCCTTTCTTTCCTTCTTTCTTGATTTGTTACTTATTTTTTTTACTTGTTTGCTCTATTTCTTACTTACTTTCTGCCTTCTTTACCTGATGTCTTTCTTTCTTTCTTTCCTCCTTCCTCTTCATTAATACTGCCTCTTTGTTTTTCCTAACTCATTTTATTGAAGAACGTCTTTCACAAATATAATATATATATTACTTTACATTGTAGTAATCAAGGGATTAAGTACAATACAGAGTTCTGGATTCAAGATCATAATCAACATGGACTATGAAGAAGGTAGAACATGATGACATTTTAAATCCTGAAGAGTATCAAAATGCAAAGAACTTCAAGAATGCTAAACTGAAGCAAGTCTTCAAAAATGCATACAGATGCATAGCTCCTATAACTCTTAAAAAGGTTTGCTGCAACGCAACAAATTTTAAGTTCTAAATTTGAAACAATAGCTCTATACTCTCTGGTTTATATAAGCACTGTAAAATTAGACATAAAATAATTTTATCATTATTATAGTTATATTATAGGTTATATATTTTACTGCAAATATCTGAGACATCTATTTAATGGAGAGAGTAGGAGCATGAAACATGCAAATTTTAAGAGATTACCACAAAAAGACAATGCACTGCAGGGTTCTGAAGCTGAAACAACAGCTTTATAACTTCTGAGTTAAATATTAACTGTGATAAACTCTATATTAGATTAGTAAACATATTACTTAGAAAGGGTAGCTATATAGATCTAGTATTGACGTAGAAAGCTATACAATGCTGATAAAGTCTAGTGTGACCATTTTTAATGAAACAGTTTACATGTTAACCTATTCATTTATACTTATTGTAGATTTCTGCCAGGTCATTCCATAAATCAGGATACCCCTTTATATATAACAGATATTTGTTGGAAAAATTCCACTAATCCAGACAACCTAACATAGAATTTCCATAAGGTAATTGGAAGTTCCTCTCTTTCTAACCAGTTTTTGGTCACAACTAAATTCCCTTATAATGACATTAAACATATCAAAAGATGGCCATTTTTGAAAAGCTACTCATTTGTACATCTAAAAGATGGTGAAACTGTTTGCAGTTTTGGATATTGGAAATAAAGGGATCTCTTTAAAAATCCATCGAACTATGATACCAAATACTTTTAACTGACTTACAAGACCAAAAAATATGCAATAAATCAGTAAATGATAAAAAGAAAAATGCTTCATCTAGGAACTAAAGGATTTCCTTAACACAGTCAAAAGCACCAAAAAACACAAAGCAAGGAATACACCGTTGAATGTATTTGAAGACAGACACAAGAATAAAATGCAAAGCTTTCAAGCAAAGCTCTTTCACAATGCATTGAGAAAGAGCTTTGCTCGAAAGCTTTTCATTTTATTCTTGTGTCTGTCTTCAAATACATTCAGTGGTGTATTCCTTGCTATGTGTTTTTTGCTAAATCAGTAAATAAGTTGTCATATATTGAACAGCATGATTAACATAACTTACCAATTGCTGTAAGTTTATAAGGACACAGATAAGCATTGTGCAACGGCATAAATTGTTGCTCAATAAAGTTAGAGGAAGGTGATAGCTTAATAGGTATTGGAAAATACTGCGTACTTCTTTCTGGATAGAGCCCCAATAATTTGGCAGATAAATACTTAGAATTCATAATACAGTTAAAAACATAAGAGAGAGTATTTTCCCTTGATATCATTCATCCAGGATGAGATAAATCTGACTTTATAGTATTTGAGAAGATGCATTAATTTTAGTGTGGCAATCCTCATCATTTCATGAAGGGATAAGCTAAAAATGGTCTTCAGTTTTACTTTGAAGTGTGGTACTATTATAGATTAGGTTGTCATTTTCTAGTAAACAGGAGAGGTATACATCAGCTAGCATATGGAATTTATTCATCACAAAATAGTATATTTCTTATTGTGATAACTAGCTTTATTAAAAGAGGTCGTGTACATGTCTGCATGGGTATATGTATATACATACTGTTATTTATATATATATATATATATATATATATATATATATATATATATATATATATATATATTATTTACTTACTATTATTCGAGTGTAAGTAAAATCAATCTCTGTATTGTCGATATTTTTTAATGTTGCATGCCCCAAGGACATGCTCAAAAGCATATTGGCTTGCGCATTTTGACATTAGTGTGTTGATGATAACCACATTGATATATCAATTCAACAAATGCCTATATATATATATATATATATATATATATATATATGGGTCCCCTTCACATTGTCGACACTTCAAAATGCTGAATTTCATATGGCTGAGACCATATGATCGACATTTGAAATGCTGTCAGTGCGGAACCAGCATCTCCGTACAGTGCAGAATGGAAATATTTCCATTCCTGCACTGCAGTGCAATCTCAGAGTTGGTATATTTAAGTTGGGGGGCGTGGGTGGCAGAGCCCCCCAGGGGGGTGCAGGTGGGCTTGCCCCCCCCTGCTGGCAGTGTTTAGATAAGTGTTTATTGTTTTTTACTTTTGTAATTCATATGTTCAACATTTCAAATGTCGATCATATGGTCTTGGCCATATGAAATTCGGCATTTTGAAATGTCAAACATATGAAGTAGATATACTTCTCTTCATCGAAAGTGCATCACTTTGAAAAAGAGAAGTAGAGCCACACTTACGCAAAAGTGCACTTTCGCGAAGAATGGTTCAACGAACCATTAAGGAACACTGAGGTGCCGAAGCATACTACAGTGGGGAAAATGGAATTTACCTGTTTCCCCTCTGTAGTCTGATCTCAGAGTTGGTATATTTAAGTAGGGGATATGGGGGGGTGCAGGGGGGCTTGTCCCCCTGCAAAAACATTGGTTTGGTGTTCCTGGTCAGTTCGTTGAAACGTTCTTTGTGAAAATGCACTTTCAGTTAAGTGCACTTTCACATAAGTGTGGGTCTACTTTTCTTTTTCAAGGAAGTGTTCTTTCGATGAAGTATAGTAGATCCATATATATATATATATATATATATATATATATATATATATGTGTGTGTGTGTGTTTTTTTTCAATAAGGAAAGAAGTGTAGAATAAGTAGTTTTAATTAAGAAGGTATGAATATAAAAATGTATGAATTTTTGCCAAGGAAGGAATTCATCAAAATGAAAATTTAAATCTTTGATATGAGGACATATCACACGAATCCATAATGAGGTATTAGATGGACTAGGTTCAAACTGACCTGAAATAAATAAAGGGTTAATAATTGTGGATGGACAGCAAAATAACTATAGATCTAGTAACTTTAGACAGTCAATTTTATGGTCAAAGAGTCTAATCATACTGATTCTTTGAGCTTTGATATTCCAAAGAAAGTTTATTAAAACTTCAACTGACATAGCAAACTCTGGTGAGCTATGTAAAACTGTATTATTGTAAAAGTAAAAGAGTCAAGGGAAAATATTAATTTTAATTATCAGAGATTCCACTAATAGGTTAAACCTGAATTTAGACCACGGCATCACATCATCTCTTATTTTATTAATTAACTGATTTAAATTAAGTTAATTAATCTGCTTTGTATCTGACTAGTGATATGTTCATTTTGAAAATTAAATCATTATAATCTGAACTGTCTGATTATGTACAATGGAATGAGTATTGATTAGTTTATAATCAGAAGCTCTACAATACTCATCTGCAATTTTCAAGATTTTAGAAATAACATGCGTAAGATTATTTAGATGTAACAGATTACTATAAAAAAGATGTGATTTTACTTTTTCTTATATCGAAACTAGTACCCATATGTTTTAAATCTTGAAATGTATTATAAAGGAGTGGTTCAAAATATAACATAAAGAGAAATGGTTATAAGAGACGACCTTCTCTATTTCCATTTAAGATCTTAATGATTTCCAAAAGTGTGGGATGGCTTTGTACAGGCTTTAATGGCACCAATACATTAATCACAAAATACTTTTTTTTCAGAACTTCATACAGAAAGGGAACTTGGACACTGTCAAGTGTCTTGCTAACATCTAGTGCAATTACACTCATTGACTTATTATTATTTTTTATTAAGGTAATTAATTAGTTCCAATGTAATATTCTTGGTTTGCCTGTCTTCCACAAATCCGAACTGAAATTTTGAAATAATTCTACCAGCCACTATTTAATTTAGAAAGGTTTGTAGTACAAAGTTTAAGGAGCATGGGTAATAATTTTCAATCCAGAGATGGGGCTATATTAGGCTTGTGAATAAAGATTATCCCAGACTGAGTCATACACATAGCTTAGAACTATTATTTTAATGACATTAAATAACTTCAAGAAAAAGAAACCTAACTGTTGTTTAAATTTTCTGTAAAAAGGAAAGTACCACTGGATAAGTAAATTTACCATAACAGTAGATGTTTGAATAGATTCCTGCTATAGTAGCCTAAGTTATATGGGATATAATACCAAAGACTGAACCAGCTGTCCAGCTTCCAAAGCTTTAGGGCTCTTTCTACAGGGTCCTAGCAAATGCCATGTTCAAGGGAAGTATTATAAAGGCAGCTGCCAGAGCACCAAAACGTCAGAGCTTTCTTGTCCCAGAAGAATGAGACTATAGCCCTGCTTAATAGGGATCAGGCCAATAGAAATCCCACACCTTGACATAAACTAGCAAAAGACTGGGGGGTGGGGGATGTCTACCGCAACTAAATCTATTTGTACATCTTCTGTTATGGTATATGTTCTTATATGGCTGTATTACGTTCATCATAAGTTCACTGTTGCAGTGGTCTAAGCTATATGGGATGAATATCAGAAACTGGTAAGTAAGGGAGGATAAATCTGGATAAGAAATCAGGAGCCTTTAAAAAATAGTCCTAGTAAAGCCTGCTCTAGATCTAGAGAATGCATCTGTTTTGTAGTGCTTGGTAAAGGCATGTACAGATTACCAAGTTGCTATACATAGTATATTTAGAAATGTATCTAAATATTAGAATGTTCTTTGTATATGTGTGATGTTGTTTTTCTAATTGCATGATGTTTATGATTTATGATTATTATTAACCAAAAGAGCTAAAGTTGATCATCTCATCATATATTTTGTATTTTTCTTATATTTCATATGTATTCTTTGTAACTTATGGGACATTTTTGAAGGTCTCAGCTTAAGTTTGTATTTCTTATATTATGTATTCGCTCTGGGGTTATTTATGTTGTCTCATCCTATGATTGTAGTTTCTTTCGATTATGTTTTCTGTATAACTACTGGACTTTTCCCTCTGCGCCTCTGCTGAATATGAGTTACCCACCCAGTCTGACTACATTGGTAAATAAACATAAAATAAAATAAATAAATATTTCTAGAATCAAGCCTTTCCAAAAAGCCATAGAAATAGCCAGAGCCCTGGTAGCTTGGACTCTGGCTTTGTCTAGAAGTGTGCTGTTATGGTGAGAGTAACAAAAACAATAGCATGGGACAACCATTTAGAAATACTCTGTGTAGACACTGGTTGTCCCCTTTTCTTACCTTCATAGGAGATAAAGAGTTGATTCAAAGTCATGAATGTCTTTATTCTATCAGTGTAATATCTGAGTTGCCTGTGGACATCCATAGTATGTGGTTGTCCCCTTTTCTTACCTTCATAGGAGATCAAGAGTTGATTCAAAGTCATGAATGTCTTTGTTCTATCAGTGTAATATCTGAGTTGCCTGTGGACATCCATAGTATGTGAAGAATTCCTTCTTCGTTATTTTTTGCCTCTGGAAAGAGAACAGGAAAATGAATAGCCTGACTTAGTGTAAACTCTGAAATGACCGTAGGCATAAATGAGGGCTTTGTTCTCAAAGTTACCCTATCATGTGAAAAATGAAATGAGGTGACTCACCAAAAGAGTTTGTTACCAGATACTCTTCTTGTAGCAGACAGAACAAAAAGTAACACTGATTTCTTTTAAACAACTTTATTAAATTACCACTTAAGATACAGGCAAACTTGCATTAACAGGAAAAAAACATTTTAACATTTATCCATTTAAGTACAATATACATCACATATATTTTCTTTGCTACTATCATCAGTACAATCCCTGCTTTCCCTTAAACTTCACTCCTCCTCCTCCTGAAGATTATTATGAATGTATTGTTCTCACAGTTTCCATTTACTTCTATGTAATTTGCTCCTTCCCTTTTCTAAAGATCTCTCTTCCATTTCTATTATCTCTTTTATAATATTCAATACCGCAAATACAGTTGATGTAAACTTTGATTTCCATTTTCTAGTAATTGCTTTTTTGGCAAACAACATAATTAAACTAGTAAGGCCTTACTATGTCTAGGCAATTCAGATCCTGTATCCCAGCTCAAAAGAATCATTTCCTTACTTGCAGCCTGTACTCTGCAGGGAATTTTTTAAATTTGCCAATTCATTACAACTCTCAAAACATATGTTGCCAGTTACCTCTTTCTCCTCCATCACACCCCCAACCTTTGCTATCTACCTGATGAAAAATTCTTTGAAGTCTGCCTGAGGTATAAAAATACCTATGCAAATACTTCCAAACAAAGATCATAAACCTTCTGGACTTGGTTGCATATTTGGGAGCCATACATATGTTTCCCATTGTTTTCTTGTCAATTGATTTTCCAGTCTCTCGTCCCAACCTTTTTTAAAATCCTCTAATTGATCCTTATAGTTATTGTGCAATATTTTGTATGTCTTACTAATTATCTGTTTTTAAACAGCTGCCTTTTTTCCTAGATTCAGCTAAAAACTTTACCAGAGCAGGTCTTTCACTTAAAATTCCAATAACCTTTTCACTTTGCGTGTACACTGAGATCAAGCCCTGGTAGGGAAGGCAGTCTCTAAGCTCTAATCCAAATGTCTTCTTGGCCTCATCCCACTCTATTACACTTTCTGCTTGAGTTATTTGCTCCCAATATCTTAGTTCCTTTGCTAGGTTTCTCAAGTAAATTCCAGCCACTCTTGCCTATTTTATGTACCCTTACTTGCTGACATCCCTATTGGCAAAAATCACCTTTACCCATTCTCGTCTTCGTTTAGTCCTTAGAATACCTTCTGCTACTTTATGAATATAATATTCTGCATGGTAGTTATTATTCTCTTTAAAAATCTGCATTTAAAATCCTACTCTCTCTCTATTTCTTGAACTTCCCCCTGCTTCATCATCATTCCTTTCCACTTTGAATTATATCCTGCTTGTGTTATGTACATGAGCCTTAACTATGCAGCTCTAGAATATCCATTTGAATCACGTAAACCTAAACTACCTTTTCTGTTGGAAGGATCATATTATCTTACTTAACTCTTGCCCTTTATCCCTCCCAAATAAATTCCTTCAATTCTTTATTACTGTCCACAACTTCTCAGATTGATAAAAGTATGGCTATACAAGACTAAAGAGAATAAAAATATTTTCACTGCTTGTATCTTACTATCCATATCCATAAATAAGAGTTTCCATTTTATCAGCTTTTGTATTATCCTTTGTTTAAGCTCTTCCCACATATTCTTAGCTGCCATAACATAAGCCTTTTTAATCCATACTCTTAAATAATTCATCTTATCATGTCCCACTTAAATAGGAGTGTTGCTGAACAAATTGAGTCTATATTACTTCATCAAAGTTTTATTTCCCTGAATACCTAATCATTGACGCCTTTACATTGAATATCCATTCATCAAATGTTCACATCAATGAACGTTTTCATAGGAAAGGGAGTTAGTTGGCCATCATTAGAAATGTGCCCTTTTCCCCACTATGGTGCAATCACAGAGTTGGTATATATAAGTGGGGGGGGTGGGGAACACAGCCACCTGCCTTGGTGGGTTTGAAATAATGTAGTGTGTGTTACGATCACTGTGGTGGACAAGTAATTCCCTTCCCTTCCCTATGAAAAATGTTCACTGATTTGAATATTTGATGAATGGCTGCTCAAGGTAAATGGGTCGATGTTTAGGTATTTGTGGAAATAAAACTTTGATGAAGTAATATAGACCTGAACAAATTTGTAAAAGTGTGTGTGTGTGTGTGTGTGTGTGAGTGTGTGTGTGTGTATATATATATATATATATATATATATATATATATATATATATATATATATATACATAATTTATGGCTATAGTCTTTGTTTTATCTTCATTCATTTTATATCCTTAAAAGACCTGAAACTGTCTCAAAATGTTCCACAACACTGAGATGTCCTTTTCTGCATTTATCAGGTGCAAAATAATGTCATCTGCAAATAAAGCCAACTTTACTTAATTACCATACCAATTGCAGCCTTGCATTTCTGAGTTTCTTATTTTTTTTTTGCCAATGGCTCTAAATATAAAGCAAATAACAAAGGGGAAAGAGGACACCCTTGCCTGGTTCCTCGGTTCATGCACAGTTTATCTGAGAGGAACCCTCCCGTTTTAATTCTTGCCTTTGATCCTTCATATATCCTAATTAACCCTATTATTTTATCAGGGAATACAAATGCTTCCATCGCCCTACTTATAAAATACCAGCTTACTTTGTCAAATGCTTTTTCGGTATCAAGACCCACCAACAACAAAGGTGTTTTCTTACATTCTGCTTCCCTCTAGATTGTCATTGTTTTATTAATGTTGTCAGATGTTTGCCTTCCTGCCACAAAACTGCACAGATCCATATCTATCAGTTTTGGCAATACCTTTGTCATTCTTTTAACTAGTATAGACATAAACACTTTATAATCGTGGTTTAAAAGTGAAATGGGTCTATATGAAGTTGGGTCTGATGGGTCTTTGTCATGTTTAGGTAGCACAGCCACCACAGCTTTCTTCCAAGATGTTGATGCTTTCCCTTCTTTTAAAATGTTATTAAACAAAATCTTCCATATCATTATCACTTTCTTCCCTCCTAATTTCCAAACTTCCACATGAATACTATCTGTTCCTGGAGACATTGCTGAAGATTGATTATACGTCACTGTTTTTATCTCATCACCTCCTATCTTAACTGTTAGTTGTTGAGCCTTGTTTATCTCTAAATTTCGTATAATTAAGTATTCTATAAATATTTCCATTTGTACCCTTTCTTGATTTCCACATTTCTCTGCTTTATATAAATGTTCATGAAATTTCCAGACTATCTCTAAAACATCTACAGAATCTGTTGTTATTTTTTCTTGTTATAGATTCCCTACGTTTGGCAACAGCCCTTTCAATGTTTTGTTGCCTAAGTTGTGCTAAAAGTTTTTGTGATCTGGAATTATCAAGAATAGTTGCTTAACTGCAGTCTTTCTAAGCTCATGCAAGTAATTCAGATACTCCCATGTTTTCTCATTAATACTCTGCATTTGCTCCTTCTCCTCCTCTTGTTTTGTGAGATCCCCCTTATTCTTCAATAATTTAACCTTTGTCAGACATTCTAAGTAATTTCTATTACTTCTTAACCATATCTCTTTCTCTTTTATTTCAACTGTATTTTTAAAGTCCATTTTCATTTTATCCCAGTCACTCCCTGTAACTTCTGAAGATATTTCTAGCTTCCCTAATAACTCTCAAATAATCTCCACTAATCATTCCTTAAATTCATCTGTTTTTAACAGGTAGGTAGAAAGCACCAATATCTTATTTTTACTTCATTACCCCACATTTTTATCTTAGGTTTTACTGGTGCATGATCAGAAATAGTTACTGGTTGTGTGTCAGAGCTTTCAATTAAATGCACATGTTTCTGTGAATTATAATTTTTGTGTAGCCTAGCCCAGTTATTGTACCTTGGGGAATAGTAAGCAAATTCTGTCTGACTTCCTACTACTGAATTTAAGTCTTTCATACTAAATATTTTCATAAATTTCTTCAGAAATCTACCCTTTTTGTTTTAGTGTCCTTTCTAGGCCATCTGATACATGCTCACTATTGCAAATCAGATTCTAGTTCCCATCTATAAATAATATTCCCTGCTGAATGCCGATTATTTCTCCCAAATTTTTCTTAAGCTCCATAATAGCAGTTTTTGGTAGAATATAAATACATGCCATTGTAATCCTCCTCCCTTGCCAATAGCTCCTTACTATCACATATCTACCATTTATTTTTCTTTTTTCCTAATCTATCACTGTTAGAGCCTCTCTAGCAATTAGTGCAATTATTCCCCTTTACCTCTGTCCCTGATATTCTGCTGAATATCCATTCTAAAATCCTGTCTTTGTCAAATTCACATGGTCATTTCTTTCCATATGTGTCTCCTGCAGCATTGCTATTTGCAGTCTGCATTTCTTAATATAATTCAATATTTTTCGTTTTTATTTGTACCTGCCTTGCATACTCATCATGATGAAAAGCTATTGTTCCTGCCTATTATACATGAGGTTTTTTTTTTTTGAATGTGTAACTCCTTCTTCTGTGTTACATGCATATACTAATGTTTGGCAGGCTGACCTTTTGTATAGGCATTTCTTCTCATCTCCATATGAACCTATGTCCCATTTTTCAAGACTTTTTGTGTTAATGAAAACATTCAAACAAAAAAAAATACAAAACATCCCCATTCACTATTAACTTGGAACAAACACACAAGACTATGTACATTTTCAAAACATGAAGTTTAACCTTCCAGAAGGGAACAATTGCCCCACATTGAAACCTGCAACTACAGGCACTATCTAGCCTAAAATTAAGGTTACCCATTCTAAAATGCAAGCTACAGCCTGTGCTCCCACTTATGCTTTAGCTCTGAGAAAAAGTGCACTGCCTATCTTTAAATAAAACTAAATTGTACACTCTTCTATTAACTGCATTAAAGTATTAAGGTTGCTAGGGAGGTTGTTGCTTCTAATCACTTCCCATAATATCAAACTTAATTTTTTCACTGAACTATTTGTCATTGTAACTTTCAATTTGCATTTCCCTCAACAAAGTATACTCAGAATTCTCAAGATTAATTACTTGCACCTGCAGACAACTTGTCTCCATGGAAATGTACTTAGTGATAAGTCTTTGTAAATTTCACTCAGAAAAGAATGCACACCTGTCCTCAGCTGCGGACATCTCAACTCTACTGAATATTTGAAAGTGGAAAATAATGCACACCTGTCCTCAGCTGCAGACATCTCAACTCCACTGAACATTTGAAAGTAGAAAACAAACAGGCTAATAATTTATTTGCAATTGTAAGAAGCTTACAATGTTCATGGCTTTAGCTTATCATTCTAATGGCCTGGGTGTATGCTTTACAGTCTACCCACAAGCTTAACAAAGTCAAAAGTTCAATATTTTTCAGCCACTTTTTCTTGCAAAACCATATTTCACAAATGTTATAATAGGCTTTATAGTCTTCCATTTATTCACTAATTTCAGACTTACTGGTCTTCTTCCTGTTCATCTCCAAAACCTCTGGTTCAAGTCCAATGTACTTCTGATTCTTCTAGTCATATCCTGTGCTTTTCTCTGTCTTCCAAGCATTTCCCTTTGGAAAATTGGAAAAAGGTTTCACTGGCAAAGTCTCTATATGAACCCTACCATCAGAAGAATGAGAATCAGAGTTCCCTTCTGCTTGCTGACTCATTTTTTGTTGGATAAACCATTTTTTTATTTCCTCCTTAGCCTGTTTTGGGTCAAAGAATGACTTTGATTCTCCAGCAAAAAAAAAAAAAAACACTTTGAAGACAGTTGGATACAGCATCTTGAATCTCACACTTGCCTCTTGGCATTCCCTGATTGCTTGGATAAATTTGCTTCTCTTCTGCCTGGTGTACATTGAGTAATCATTTTCTACAAATACTTTGCCTTTCTGCCAAAAATTTGTCAGAATCAACTCCTGGCATTGCATTTTTACTAATATAGGTCTTTGCTGTTTTCTCATGGCCAGGTTAGGAGCATACACTCAATGTGCCCTTTCAAATGACAAATTCTGCTGGGGAACACCAGTCCAGTTACTTATTTGTGCTTCCATAAAATTAATACAGCCAGTTCCTTCCAGTTTCTCTGGTACAACAGAAAATCTCTAACTCTATTTTTTAAACATTTCTTCTTGAAAAACCTCACATTCTGCCAGCTTTTTCTTCATGTCAGCCTCTGATTTTTGCAGTTTTATCAGTTCATCTGAATGGCTAATTATAACTTCCTTTATTTTTTCCAGCTTTTTGTTGCTTGAATTTATATAGTCCTTCAATGCTTCATTTATATTAACATCTGAGTATGTTTGATTTATTTTCCTCGAAATTACTGGAAACCATCTGTTGAACCAAATCTGAAGCTTATACTGCTTTTTGCTGAACAGCTGCAGTATCCTTCTCAGACATTGTTTTCTCATCACCTTTTCTGGTTGATTTTCTTTCAGGTTTTCTACATTTCTTCTTTGCTGGTATCCAGGCAGTGTATTTACTAACCAGCAGCTAAATTATACGAAATATGACACTCCTTTTTTTTCAGTTTCTGTTTGCACACTGGAAGAGCTGAAGTTATTTTTTTATTTTTATTTACATTTATTTTTTCGTTTGTTAACTGGGTTTGTCTGACTGGGCTCAGAGAGCCCTTTTTCAGTGGAGACCCAAGGAGAAAAGCTCCAGGAAAATAATTAAAAAATAAGAACAAAACTAACAATTCATGTCGTAAGATACTTAATGGTACAAAAATAAATAGAGAAAGAGAAATATACAACATGAATATTTACAAGGAAAAGTACAGTATTTTGAGATTGCAGTAGCAATATGTTTGAGAAATTTGGTTAGCATTAAGTTATATACAAGGAATATTGCAATGCCTAAAATAAAAAAAAATATGTAATATACAATTCAGAGTAACATCATGACATAATGTAACAAAGACGCATTTAATAGCATAGGTATTATCTGCAGAGAGTAATATGTGTAGACAGTTTAGATAGCAGATACCAGGCAGATATGTTAATTGAGAGAAGTTATGCTATTGATCAGTGTGCAGCCATATTCAGTAAGTATCAATGTTTTCCAGAATAAGAACTTCAAATCAATTGCATGACCAGGTCAAAAGGAAATAATGTAAATGTTTCTAATACAAACTTATGATGCTATGAAGACGCAATCTGACTGCTAGGTAGGTAGATATGTACAACCCATTTCAAAAACTGTTTCACAAGATGTGGGGAAGAAAGGGGGTCCAGGTTCTAGGTGCAGACAAACAGAAATTGCTGGAGAAGAATTTTGTTAGAAGACTAAGAGAATAGTGAGAATAATAACTCATCCAAATACTGAAGAATTGCAGGAGTTTGAACATTAAAAGGATCCTAGTTATTTGATTGGCTTCAACTAGAAAATCTTTTTCACTTACTTATATATGATTTTCTAGTAGCAATTTGTTTTCCCCCTTTCCTTCCTGCTGCATGTCCTCAGAAAAAAGGGTGACTAAAGGATATTAGAATTCTATCATCCAGACGGTCAGTTGAAGCATTTGAGGGATGAGTGTATCAAACTCCACCTATCCCATGTGAGTCAGTCCATACTGTGAGGAAACTTGTAATTGTCATTGGCTATATTCAAAAGAAGAGTGAACCACTGTTGCCAGGGGCAACAGGGGGTCACCATGATTATTTCTAGAGAGTCCTTTTGAATCTTGAGAAGCATTCTGGTTATTAGGGAAAAGGGTGGAAAAGCAGACAGGAACATTGACATCCATGGGAATGAAAATTCGTCTGTTTTCCAGGCCTGTCTGCAAGGATTCCTGGAACAGAATTTCTTCAAATGTCTGCTTTTACTAGAGTCAAACAGATCTACTTGAAGAATTTCCCATAGACGGATCAATTCTTGGAAGACGCTGTGTGCAGCTTTCACTCATGAGGGCCTGTCTGGGGTCAGCTCAGCTTGTCTGCTGCAATGATTTGGTCTGACAGAATGTATGAGGTCTGGAGGGGTCTATATTATGTCACTGAAATACATGTTCATCGAACATGCTTTCATCGACCACTGTACAGCAAAAGTACTAATGTCTGAACTGCCATTTCAGCGAATTTTTCCCCAGGGGAAAAATCACTTGGCCAAACAAAAACAAAACAAACTTTCAAACCCTACAAAGTGTGTGAGGGGTCTTCACCCCCCCCCCACACCCCCAAACTAAATATACCGACTCTGACATCAAACTATAGTGGGGAAAGGGCAAATCCCCAATGACGGCCAAGCATTTTTTTCCCATGGGAAAAAAATTCACTGAAGTGACCATTTAGAGATTAGTGTTTTCACTAAATAATGTTCAGTGAACGTTTTTCAATGACATAATATAGACCCATCTGGATGAACAAAGTGAACTGAGTTTCAGGATCCCAGGCTGCGATAGCTAATCTACAAAGGTGGTAGGATCTCTTCCATTGGTTTATCTACCAGATCACTGTGGTACTGTCTGTAACTACTAACAGAGATCCCAACATCCAAAGATGGTTCAAAGAATTGAGAGCATTTATTACAACCATCGTTTCCTTGACATTTGTTTTAACATGTCTTGTTCATTCTGTAAACCCTGTACTTTCATTCCCTTGAAATTAACTCTCCAAGCAAAGTCTGAAACATCTGTTGTAACAGACTGATTGGGGGCTGGCAGGAAAAAGGAAAACCTGAGTTCAGAGACTACTGAATCACCCACCAGTGTAACTCCCTGTTTTAAAATCCCCAGTAATGAAGTTTGAAGTGATAGAGGATGCTGGTGTTATGTACGCACTATCTGACTAAATAATGAATCTTTCTCATGTGAAGTCTGACCAAGTGAATTATGAGAATAGTTGAGGCCATCAAACCTAGAATTCTGAGATATTCTTTAACAGACACCTGAGCCTGGTTTGAAAATATCATAAATTGTTCCCTGTAACTCTTAACTTTGTCTTAAGGAAAAAAATGTCATCATAAGTATTATATCTAAAAGACATCCTAGAAACATTATCTTTGAGAAGGAATGAGGGAAGATTTTTGTTTATCTAAAATACTAGGCTGAGAAATACGTTTACTACCCAAGTCAGAGATTCTTGGCAAATTGTAAAGAAATCTGAAAAAAACTTAGGCAGCTATCTGAAAAAGGGAAAATGTGGATGTCCTGCAGCCTGCAATGGGCTATTACAGGAACCAGACATTTTGTAATCATTATTGGTGTTGCACATAATCCAAAGGGCAAAACAGCAAACTGAAAATGCAAACCAGACCCAAAGAAATGCCAACAGCACTTGAAATTGCTGTTGACTGGAATGTGATGGAAAGCATCTTTTAAATCCAGTGTTAGTAGAAAACTGGCTGGAGGGATGACTGAGACTTTAGAGAAAGTGTTTTGAATTTTGGGACTATGATGTGAAGATTTACCAAAGAAACTTCTAGAAAAGATCTCCAGGTTCCTACTTAATTTGGCACTCATACAATTTCATGAATAAAATCCTTTCCTTGTTTGATCTGAAGGAACACGTTCTGTTACCTTCTGGAACAGCATCTGATCCAGAACAGGAAGGAACAGGTCAGTTTGATGGGAAGAATGTGGAGGAATCCCTTGAAGATGAGGAAGGGAGTCTCACTGTCAAATTTAACCTTTTAAAATGTTTTTCAAAATCCAACTGTCTGAGGATATCTTGTACCACAGAGGATAGTGAACACCTAAACACTGTGACAGATTTATGGGATTGTTAGGGTGGGGAGGGGGAAGATCCTTAAGGGGCATATTGTTAGTCTGATTTTTAAATTGTACTTAATTCTGGGAAGATCCTCCTTTTTTCTTTGAACTGCTGCCACTGTTTTTTTTTTTGGTTTTGTTTTTGCCCCTTTTTAATTTTATTTCCCTGAACCTTGTTTAGTATACTTGCTCTGCTTCTTAAAAGCTTCTTTTATATATAGGAAAGGAATGTTGAAAAAATCTGGGTACCACCCCCAAAATTAACTTTCCCCTTCCATCAGACCCCTTAAAGACCTCCATGAAGGAAGACTCAAATAACACTTCTTTTTCCACATGAGCATTTCAATTTTCAGTTTTAACATCCTTTTGCAAAATTTTGAAACATATTTGACAGAGGTTTTTGTCTCAGAAATTGATTGGTGACTGGTAGGGTTTATAACATACTCAAACTATTTTAAATTATCATTGTTTCTGCATTTTAATCTTTAATAGCTATTGAGTGGTTTTTTTTTACATTTATTTAGGTAACATGTTTCACAAATATGGGACCTACCCATTTTAGCTGTAAATTCTACCCGTGTAATATCAAATGGTAGATTCCTGTGTATAGCATTATGAAAACAGAGACTCAATAACTTTAGAATCTCAATGCTAACATGATTTTCTTTTAATGACAATGGGCTAAATTTCAAATTAGATACAAGACAAATGGCAGTATTACATTTAATGCAGAGATGTACTAAATGGTTATCTGAGAATGAACATTGTTTGGTTTGTATTTCAAATCATGTTTTCTCTAGGATTTTGATAGTGAAATGAAAATTATTCTTGACCACATTTTAAGTGTCATAGGAAAGAAAAGTATTTACAACTCAGATACAATGTTCTATTTGGATGAAATAAGTAATATATTACATTAATTTTATGAAAATAGCATCTTTGGTTATAAGGAGATTCAAATAATACTCATGTTCAGAACTTCCACTTCCCAGTCCATATGTAGTCATGATTGTTGAAAAGTAATAATGCAGCAAAAAAGATATATTTAAATGCAGCAAAAAAAGATATATTTAAAAGGACTGATAATTGTCACAGGGAGCATATACCAAAGTTTTACTAGTAGTCTAACAAGGATAGGGCTTTTATACTCTGTTGTAATAAACCTCACATCTGGGTGTCCTTAGCTTTGATACTTCTGCAAGGGAAATTTCTCTTTGAACAGTATTGTCACACCATTTTACTGGCAGATTTGGCAACTGCAAAAATATTGGGAAGATATTCTTGTTTATATTCATCTAACTGTGTAGCTTGCATACGAGTCCCCTGCATTAAACAAACCATATCCATTTGATAAAGAATTTGACAAAAAGCTTCCTTTTTTGAGATTCCTGTGGAGATACTTTGATGATATTTTTATTTGTGTCATTCCATAATTTGAGTAGTACAGTAGGGTTTGAATAACATATGCAAAATAAAGACTTAAAGAAGTGAACCACACATTGCGTAAGAAATCAATGTAATGTTATAAATGAATAAATACTGGATGAGCCTGCAGCATTAAAACATAATAAGCATTTGATAACAACAATATAAAATTCACCCAATGAACCAAAAAACTAACAGAGATCATTTATAGCCAACCCCATTACTCTTGGGCCTAACCCTGAAATCTCCTACTAGAGATAGCCTGAAAGATCAAATGATTAACAAACAACAAAACAGAAGCACCCTTTAGATATCTCATCACCCCAAAGGAAAAAAAACTCCAATAGAGGTATTTACAACCAGATCCTCCCAGTTGTCAAACATTGTAAGTGATGGATGATCTCTGTATAATGGACCACATCTGCATACCACAAATATATAATTTAAAATAAGAATGATATATAGGTATAACAAGCAACATGCTAATAACAAACCATGGTTACCAAACCTGATCCAAACATTCTACTTGTACAATCAATTAGATGCAGTTCCTTTATCTTGACAAGTTATTAAAATGCCTAATCCAATTGAATGAGATGAAATCTGAAATAATGCTCTAATTTTATATGAAATGATCAAATTGGAAATATTGTTATGTTGGCAGATTGTCAGGTTAGCTTTTAGGTGATATTTTACCTTACTGCCTGCTGATACGCAATCCTCTACAATCTAAATGGCCCATTCATTCCCCATCAACAGAAGGTGGGAGTCGGCCAGGAATGGCCATCATTAAGCTACTATGAGAGCATGTCCTTATCCTAGGGACCAGCGTGCAATGGAAGTGTCGGTGATGTTGTCTTACTTGCTTCCACGCCGGCTTTAATCCCTCACAGCTAAATTGCACCCCTGAACCAGCGCTCTAAGTGATCTCTGCTCTCCACTTGGGATTCTACTGTGGATATGAGTTTCCAGACATGTGTCCCACACATGTGCCCCTGAAGAAAGCTTAGTCAATAAAGCCACATCACTACTTCCTTCCTCAAAAAAAGCTCTAAGAACCCAAGCTGCTATTCAAATTTCAGTCAGATAGGTCATAGTAAGGGTATTATCTCTCTATACCATCAGAATCACATTTGGTATCATAAAGAATTGGGTGAGAAAGCATCCACAGAAACTACTAGTGTTCATTCCATATACCATGCTTCCAAGAAGAAAAGAGGATCATATCAGTTTCAAAGCCAGACTTTCTCCTCATATTGTATATGGGGGGTCTGTATTACCTTATCGAAAAATGTCTTCATCAAATGCCTCTTCCTCAACCAATAAACAGCAAACACCCAAATCTTCAAATGGCCACTTCAGCAATTTTTTTTCCCAGGATAAAAATATGCTTGGCCATCATCAGGAATTTGCTCTTTTCCCCACTGTAATGCAATCTTGGAGTTGGCATATTTAGTTGGGGGAATGTGGAGGGCAAAGCGCCTCACTTTGTAGAGTTTGAAAGTTTGTTTGGTTTTTGGTTGGCCAAGCGATTATTTTCTCCTGGGAAAAATTTGCTGAAGTGGCCATTCAGAGATTTTGGGGTTCGCCATTTATTGATCGATGAAGAGGCTCTCGATAAAGCCGTTTTTCGATAAGGTAATATAGACCCTATATGGGGTTTGTGCTACTATGCAGGAACCTAAAGTCATACAATGAAGGGCACAAATGAAAGAATACCTAATATCAGATAGGGCATAACTATTAAGGTAATGTGTATTCTTCAGAACACCCAAAATTAATGCATATCATACCCAGGATTTTGATATATGTTCTAAGTCCTGACTATAACTAGTGTCCACTTTTCATAAACACTTTCAAACCATAAGACACTGGGCTATGTTTTTCTGTTTCAGAGTTATATTTTAATATCTCAGACACCATCCATTATCCGTATAAACCAATGGGTATATAATGGTCATATAAAATATTTTTGTGTCCTACTAATAAACAGAAATGTGTTAGTTGTCCCACCAAAATGATCAATGTAATATATAAATTTATTATACTCCAGGTCAATGGTTTTGTGCCTGTTCTAGTGTGAAATAACACAGGTTGTCCTCTGTATCAGGAAATATCCTAATTTTTTCCCTTTGCAGCTCACAGGACGTACTTCAGGAGATTGTGTCTAATATTGGTCAGATACCCATCTAACAAAATAATTTCTCTTCATTCAGATATCTAATTGGTAAAATATCATGGTGTTATAATTTAATCAGTATTGTCATATCAAAATTAATATTCCATGTAATCAGTACTCAAGAGTGCATTGCTACCCCCCCTCCCACACACGCATACACACGCACAACAGAGTCCAAGATATCACACAATGTTGGCTAGTATCATTGTTCTAACAATTGAATATAGCAATTAAACATGCCTGACATAGTATTAAAAACAAAACGTGAGTATCTCGTGCTCCCACTAAAAACTAATTCAGTCTAAACTATGAGCATACTTTGCCATGTACACATTTAAGGCATATTTCACAAATGAAAGCCCAATATCCAACAAAAGTCAGAAAATTTTCCCTATGCCACACACTATGCTCAAAAAATTCTTAAGTCCCTAGTAAGCCCAATAACTGCATATTTGTAAATAAGTTTGGGATAGGGGATAATGTTAAATGCAATGTGTGTAAATAATACATTTAATTACGTAATAGTAATCACATATGTAAGGATTCAGAGATGTGGGCCAGAAAACACACAGGTTATGGCCTCATTGTTAAAGGCGACATAACTAATATAATTACAGTTTTCACTCAAGCACCCATCATCAAACACAAATATTTACCCCAAGAAACAAATGTACCAAGACTTCACAAAATAGTAGAAACACATTAAAACAAATTATTAATGCTATACAGCAAGGAAAATTCAATGCACACCACTCAACCCCACATCAGTATGCCAGGCATAGAATACCAGTGCTTCTCCAAAAATATGTATTCAGTGCAGAAGCAACTGAGACCAAGCTGCAGCACAGTCAGAAGAAGGCAAAGTGGACAGAAATCCTTCTACATAATAACTGTTGATATACAATTTACTACCATAGCAGTCAACTCAAATTTGATCCTGAAAACTCTGTGGTTTGTCACCAAGGGAGTCATCTGCTCTTATTGACTGGTTAATGGTATTACTGGGTTAAGTTAAGTTTGGATGAATAGTGGGAATTAGAATAATTTGCTAGTCTAGATATACATCAAGTATCATTTCAACCATTCATACAGGTAAAACAGAAGTAGTAGGGAAGGCATTTGCTACTCATGAGTTCAACACTACTTGGCACCCACCTGACAGCATCAAAATACTGGTATATTGTCATTACATAATTTGTTATTAGCATTTGAAAAACAATTGCCATCTAGTAAAAATGGTACCCATAAGGTCCACAATGAGAGTTCCATGGTAACTATATGACCTTGCGTAAAATGGTCCCCTGGCAATTTTGCTTGATATCAAGCTAAGCAACATGCAATGTTGCCAAATGGAAGAGTAAACCATTTAACCTAACTTGCTATCAGAACTACGTACCAATTTGTCATCATAGGATACACATACATTTTTTTATGCCATTGATTACAGCAAGAATATATACAGATACTTTCATTTACTTACATCAAGGACAGATAAGTGGGTCCAATCCAGTATGATAGCCATGACAGACAGCAGTGTCAGAGGTAGGTTTCAAGAATATATTGCAAAGTTGTGACAGATGCCTGTTTTAATATTTTTGTAAGTAGTTATTTGCCCATGTGTTTCTGATAAAAATTAAGTTGAGTGCTTTTGCAATCACAAATGACAAATGAGAGTTTGAAAGTCCAATTCAAAAGGGCAAAACAGTGAAATGGCCTATCACACATTTGTGATAGTTACTCATAATTTTGTGCCTTGTAATCAGTTCTATTCCATGCAAAAAAAAAATAGTTGCCAGTAAACTGCTTTAAGTTCAGTGTGTTTTTGACTAATCTCTGAATGTCCAGAATCATATTCATTCTCTTTTTCCTTACTTCTTATGGTAAATCAGGATCAATGTTCAACTTGAAGTCATTCTAGGAGATAGTACCCATAGTTTTTGCAACCAGCCTCACTTTAAATGCATCAGCTGCACTCAACAATTTCAAAAATACTGCTAGTGGAGGTAAGCCATGCAAATGTCGAGGGTGTAAGGATCTGTGTACTTGGTTAATTACATATGAGGGGAGATTGATGTCAGATCAGCCACTTGAAATATACCATTGATCACTTGGTAAATGTTCTAGAGTATATTCTTCCTCTAAACCATGAATAATAAAGTATCTGTGTGATATTCTTTCCAATGGTCGAAAACAATGAGTAACAAGTTCACACAGACAAACCAAACAGTAAAACTACAAGAAAAACCTAGCCAAGCTAGATTTTCCACTGTATGAAAAATGTCTTGTATTAGAAGCAACATGGGATATATGCAAATGACCCTTTAAGGACATCAGGTCTTTCAGCTATATGGCAGTTCTAAATGCCCATGACCTTTTTCCTTTTTAAGTCTGTTATGGACAAATTCAGGCCAATAAAGCCAAACCCCACTAGTTGTGGACATGCATGTTTCAGCCTTCTTATGGCTTCATCAGCACAGCATAAGTGGACTGTTTGGCTAACATTTGGAAACACGGGGTTTTCGTACCCAGCTGATTTCCAAAACCATTAGGATGCCTGCAAAATATAGTTACTGCTTTAAGCGGGTCAGCTGTCTCACTTGTAAATGTTAACTTAGGAGCCATAGTATAATAATTAGAATAATTAGATTCAAGGGCACACACAGTCTAGATTCATACTCATTAAAATGCTTTTCTAATTTAGTTAACACATTCCTTAAAACATTATTTTAAAGCTTGTAAATTGTTATGAACAAAGGAGTATTTATTTATTGAATGCAGACACAATCGGTCAGACAGTTCATTTGTGGATACATGCAGTTCTGTATTGATTATGGAAAAATGTTAAGTGTGCTTGATGTTCAAAACTACCAGAACTTTTGTCATTATAAATTATCTCTTTCCATGCACATATTAATAAGGTGCTTTTCTTGAGAGTGTTCTGAGACAACTTGCTTTTTAGCAGATTCTTTATTGAAGAACATATTGGTAACCTCAAAGGGTCTATTGTTTCCTTCTCCAGATCTCAGTAATGAACATTACCCACTGGTTTTCTAATATTCTTAGTAAAGAGGATAAAGTGTGATCATGTTCCTGGAAAAACACTTATTTGAAGAGGAAAACAACAGGTTACCTGTTGTCAGCTCTAAGCATTGATGTAGTTCCTTCCTTTAATGAAATGGACTAATTGAAGTCTCCACAAATACAAACACCCCAGTAAAGCTACTTGAGATAAGTCCAAAATGAGGTAATTACAAAATTACAAAAGGGACAATCACCACAGTATATCACACAAATGGAACATTTTATTACAATTAAAACCTTTACTCCCACTACTGTATCATTATTATTACAGTGAATACCACTGATAGAGAAAGACATTGAAGTCTGGCATTCATTTCAATAAGGGTTACATTATATAAACTTTTATTAGTAATTTTCAAATTTGTTTACTTACGTAAGTAAATTGTTCCAGATTGCCAATGTCTAAAGAATAATAATTTTGAGAAATAATTATTTGCACGATGGAGCTGCACAGAGACTGTCTCACCACACTGGCATCATTTTGCAGACCTTCTGTTAGGACTTTGTTTTATTTCTCCAGTCTTGATCTTTTTCACACCTACAGAAAACATGTTCCTCCATTTATGCCTGCCATCAACTATTTTCCATTTTGTCTTTGGCAATTCCCAGGCATTTTGCAGTTATCTTTTTGGCCTCTGAATAACATTTTCAATATTTTTCCCATTTCTTGTTTCATTCTTTGTAGTTACTATTATTGTCCATAATAGCTGTAGTAAACAATTGTTTCCTCCTTCTGTTTACTTCCACAGTCTTTCAAACTCCTTGTTCATACTCACAAAATAGCGCTTTTATTGTACTCCACAAACTGTTCCATGGTTCAGCCCATTTACCAAAATCTTATTAACTCTTTTATCTTCCTACAGTTGTCATCCTGTAATCCCAGAATTTGGTCCTTTAGATGTGGTCTGGATCCATTTCCATATTCATCTCAGGTATGTTTTCTGTTTACTACAGGAAACCTAAGCTGTATATCTCTTACCTCGGGTCTATATTATATTTTTGAAAGTTTCAAACATCGAACACCCTATGGTCGACACCATATGAACGATGTTTGAAATTTCAAAAATATAATAAAAAAAATAAAAATAAAAAATTATACTTACCTAAATGCTGTAGGCAGGGTTGCAAGCCCCCTGCACCCCCCACACCCCGCTACTTAAATATTCCTACTCCGAGATCGCACTGCATTGAAGTAAAGGGAAAATGTTCCCTATGGTGATTTCTGTGTTACGTGCGCAACGTTTCGATATTTCAACTAATCGGGTTTGTTCAATACACTTTCGCCATTTACAATTTTCGATCTTGCGTCATTATTTTTGCACAGAATTGCAATGAGAAGTCTCCTGTTCTTAGTTCCAGCTAGTACTTTCAGTATGAAGCTTTCCAGCCTGACTATCACTATTTCTCCTGGTTGCACTTAAACAAAAGACCTTTACTGTCAGTGGAGATAACTGTACAGAAAATTGTCCCAACCTTATATAAATATTAAATACCCCTGGGTGTGATGACGTTTGGTAAGGCCATGAATAATAAACTTCTGATGGCCTCATAGAATTTCTGACACACCCTCCACTGACTCAGGGTGTGCAGAACATTGCCTAGGCTTTTCTTTGCAACAGTGGAGAAATGCTCAGTCTCCCTGTGAAAGCTTAAGCCCTAGTGCTGAGAAGAAGACTCTGTCTTGTAGTTCAGCCTACAATTCAGAGGCAGCAGTGCAGATTCTCTCCTGGATGGAGAACAGTGGATCAACTCCTTTTTTTTTTTTTGCAAGAAAACTGAAGGGGTCATGAGAGCTCATCAGTGTGGTCTACTTGTCTTTTGTGGATCTGAAAAAGGCATATGACGTTGCACCCTGGAATGTTTCATAAGAGAAGCTTCAACAGTAATGGGCCCCATGGCCACTCCAGCATGTCATTCAATCCTTGTACATGCAGAGCAAGAGCCATGTCCATATTCTTGGTGCAGTTAGTCAATCACCTAGAGTGGTCTTTCTGATTTATTTATCTTTTACAGCAATGAAACCTGGAGTTTCTTTGTTCTAAAAAATAAATAAATAAATAAATGGCATCCTGCTTCAACAAAACACCCCTTCAGCATGACAAGCACCCCAGAAGGCAGGGAGGTGTTTCATTTGACTTAACCAGTCGTGTCAATGAAGCAGCATCACATTAAACTTACATTGAGAGGTTTCCATGACCTTGTACAATGTTTAAATTATAGACATGAAGCCATCCTTGCTGACTGGAGGGGGCTAGTATCAATATGATCCTTTTTTTTTTATTAAACTACATAACCTTATTTAAATAATAATAATATAATTAATGTTTTAAAGTGTGCATTTTGAGTGCTGAATTCTGTTTAGTTGAGGTTATTATTATTATTATTATTATTGTGATGCTGGCAGTGATCAACCAGATATTTTATGCCAATATTTATGGCTTTTTGATTTTTGTGACGCAACTTGGAATACTGCAATGTGTGTCAACTTGTCTAAGTGGACTGCACTAGCAAAGGTGAAACTTCAGACTTCATGACTATAACTGCTGGGTGAGGGCTGGGCATACCTCTCAACTTTCCCCTGATTTTGGCTCAACATTTTTCTCTATCTCCTAGTAAAACTGGTAATTTTGGGAGAAAAGGTAGTGGATTAATCTTAATGAATAGTTACAATACTAAGAGTTTTACATTTCTTTTACTTCAGAAAATGCATGTTGTTTCACATTCTCTTGTTTTGTCAACTCCTCGTGTTAATAGTACTAATATTCTAAAAAGTGTCTCTGATTATTTTTTTGATTTGTTCCCAATTCTGGAGGTAACAGTTATTTCTCAAAGGGATAAAATACATCACAGAATACCCAGACCTTTAGAGTTTCTGGGATGCTGGTGGCCCCCACACACCAAGGCTGTCTAGGTGGATTTGACACAGGCTTAATTGTCCACATAGGCAGATGTACCCACCAGAAAGAAGTACAGAACTAACTCAAGAAACAAGCCAGCAGTAGGCTGTATAACAGAAGGAAGAAAATTATGGCAAAAATAATTAGGAGATGTATCACCCAGCAGGATGAAAGCATTCTCATGAAACTAAACAAATAACTCAGAGGACAAGTAAAGTCTACAAAAGCCATATCTGAGGTAAATTTGGCCTCCCAGACCAAGGACAACCACAAAGCATTCTTTAGCTTTGTCCGCAACCTCAACAGCAATACACAATTGTGTGCAGAGCTCATTGCTAATGGGGCCACCAATACTGTGCCAGAAGATATAGCAAACCTACTACCAGACAAATTCATCTCTAACTTTATCTGTCTCTACCCCTCAACCTCTTCTCAGGAAATACCACCAAATATAAATCCCCCTACTATCATTAGGGAACTTGTCCTCAATACTCTCTGTTAAGGCCAGGAATACTTTATTGATGGGCCCAGAAAATATCCAAGGATGCCTTTTAAATAGTGCTAAGCATGATCTACCAGGACCTCTGGAATTGCTATTTAACTGTAAAACAGCAGACTTCATGCCTCACAAATGTAGAATGGTCACAATCATGCCTCTGCACAAAGGTGGGCTATCTACAGACCCTGGAAACTGCAGACCCATAAGTCTCACTAGTCCCATATGCAAAGCCATGGAAAGAATTATCATGGAAACGATCAATAATGATATAGGAAACCTCCGGATACTGGACCCAACCCAATTTGGCTTCATCAAGGGTAGGTCATACCTTCTTTGAGAAGGTCACCAAAGCAATGGATGAGGGCAAAATAGTTCATAGGTTCATACGTTGGTAGTATGCTATTGGCCCTAGGGCCTATACAAGCCTAGCCATAACAATTCCCTGGATATTTCTTCCCACAATATTTACATCTCTGGACCCCTGTCTAGCAAGGTGACTGACATGATCACTCCCTACCTTGATGTGGCCAAGGCATTTGACACAATACCCTACACTGGCATTGCTGACAAACTCAAGAAGTTAGGTATAAACCCTTGTGTCACCCAGTGGATATCCAACTGGCTCACAGACAGAACCCAGGAAGTTAGAATTGGGGAGTCCACCTCTACAAACAGGCCAGTTACAAGTGGAGTCTCTCAGGGACCAGTCCTGGCACTGTTGCTTTTTGACATTTACTTCTACGAAGTCAATGCCAATGTTAAGGACCTCCAGCTGACTAAATCTGCAGATGACTGCAAATTAGGAATAGTCATAGAATCCCCCACTGACACAAATGTTCTCTAGGAAGGGCTGACACAGGCAAATAACTTTTGTCAGAGCCATGGACTAAAACTAAATGCCAAGGAATGCATAATAGTATCCTTCAGGAATTCTTCCACACCTGGTAACTATTATATTGACAACACAGCCCTAAAAGATGACCCAGAAGTCAGGAACATGGGGACACATGTAGACAGTAATCTAGATTTTCACCATCACATGTCTATAAAGTAGCGAGGAAATCATTCTATGTTATGCAACTTATAAACAAAGGTATGGCATCTAGGTCCAGGGAGGTCATTGGTCCACTGTATTCAGCATTCATCAGACCTATCATTGAATAAAATCCCCCCATTGGTATGTAGTTAACACAGGCACATCCAACAGTTGGAATATCTACAGAGGTTCCTCACTAAAAGAATACAGGGAGTATGTAACATGTTCTATGCAAACTGTCTCAAGGTGCCATTCCTGTATTCTGTGCTGTTGAGGGGAGATCTATGCCTGGCATACAAGCCACTGTCAGACCCCTGATGGACCTTCCACATATCTGCAAAACAAACAGCATGAGAATTATCCTTTCTAAAGACTTAAACCTTGCCTGTGATATAAATAGGGCATGCTGGGTATATATCGCAGAGACTACCCCTTCTCTGGAACAGGATCCCCATCCATGTAAAGCAGAGTTCTTCCTTAACCCAATTGAGTTAAGTGTAACTTGGACAATTGGATGGGAACAGGAAATTCATCCCTGGTTTGGCACCTATGACTCTAATGGACACAGGCAGCCTGTAAATGGTTCATCTCCCAGGCCCCTGCTTGTAAATGTTTCATCTCCCAAGTCTCTGCTTACACTTATCAAGGGTACCAGAACTTGTCAGAGATTTGGGATGCATGGCTAGGCTTAAAAAGGCCTTTGTGGTCATTAGCCTAGTACACACCTATGACCCTATAAGAGGTTGAGAGCTATGGGGTTGGCTGGATGGAAGTAACTTGATATTCCTGTCCTTTTCTCAGTTTAAAGCAGTTATTACAATCTGGCTTTGCAGGAGTGTATTTGTGAGACGTAAGATGTACTAATTAACTTGACACATGATATGCACAAAGTAGGTACAATTGCTGGGACTATGTCTGGAGGAAAATGATTAACTCCTTCTGTTTGCTTATTATTCTGGCTTTATAGGACTAGTATTATATATGGGAAGCAACTTGGAATATTTAACTGTGTGACTGACAGAGTAGTTGTCTACTCACCTAAGTAAGTTGTCCCATATTGTCAATGTCTGAAGATTAATAGATTTGATAAATAATTATTTTGCAGATGAAATGCATTCCAATTGCAAGATGGTTATCCTCTTTTATTACAATCTGACATTTGAATTGTTGAATGGTGAATGGCTATAACTGCTTTCTGGGGGATATCTGGATGAAAGTAATTGATTCTCTTGTCACCTGCTCAGTTTACAGTCATTTCTCAAATTGATAAAATGCATCACAGAATATCCAGATCTTCAAAGCTTATGGAGCTGGCAGCCCCCACACACCAAGGCTGTCTAAGTGGATTCTGATACAGGCTTAGTAGTGAACTCTGCTCTGAATCCACCTAGTCTAAAATTAGCTCTGCTCAAAGGTGTACACAAAGGGTCACTGTAGCTTGTGTAGAGAGCTGGGAATGATATTGTTATTTCTTTAACTTTCCACACAATACTCAATAGTCACAATCCTGTGTTGGGCTGAGGACAGTGAGGTCATTATTTCTTTAACTTTCCTCACAAACATCATAGGGTTGCACAGGGGGTCACTAAGCTTGTACAGGAGAAGTGTACTGTCTAAAAGTAAGTTGGAAACATTACTGTAATTCTTTTTTTTTTCATTTTCCTCACACAAACATTAGAAGCATATAAAGGTGGCTGTCTTTTGGGGGCAGATAAATAAATATTGTGTTTATGCATGTCTGACAGAAAATATGTTCTATTTGTTTTTTCAGTTTTATCCAAGTTTGACATCAGAATGGTATACATAAGGAGACTATCTTTTACAGGTAGAGGTGAGGAGGCATGTTGTATGTTGTGCATGTATGTATGTGATTTAAATATGATTGTGGTCATTTGTTCATTAATTTTCATCCCAATTAACACTAGACAGGATACACAGAAAGAGACTACCTTTTTAAGGTGGCACAGGGAGGCAAGTATTATTTCCAGATATGATTTATGTATTATCACAAGCATCTGTCTTATTTGTTTATTGTGCATTGCTATCTGGTTAACTTTGAGATTATGTCTTGGATACAACTTATTTCTTCCTTGAAATAAAAAACTATGATAGAATTTCTTTCTTTATGTACAATTTTTTTGTTCAAGACATTATTGAATCAAAAGGTTGGAAAAAAGTTTAATCCAGAGCATCTATAATCCTGTAACTTCTGGTGCCTAGCAGTCCTTAGACTCTCAACTTAATTTAATTATTACAGTGTAGTCTTGGTCAGTTGGAGTGTGTGGAAACTATTCATGGAAAAACAAAGCTGAAGAGTAAGTTAGTGAATTTCTTCCTTTAATCATGATTTTTGTTCAAGGCATTATTGAATGGATCAGTCGTTTTTAAAAAAAGATGTAAAATGTACAAGAGATCATCTGGAACCCCTAAGTGCAGCTGGTCAGTTAGGGTGGATTGAAAGAATTCAGGGTAAAAGCAAATGTTGAAGAGCAAGATTCAGTCTTTTCTTTTAGTCATGATTTTTGTTCAGGGCATAATTGCATGAACAAATTATTAAAAAACAAAAACTAAAAAATGCACCTTAGGGCATCTGGGGGGCCCGACAGCTTAATGCAGTTATTTCCACTCCAGTTAGGGTGTAGTGCAAGGATTCAGGGAAAAGCACATTTGAAAAGCAAGACTGAATTTTTTCCCTTAGCCATGAATTTTGCTCGTCTGTTATTGGACCTCAGAAAAAAGCATCTGGAAACCCTCATGGCTTCTTGCAGTTGTTAGACTACAGCTTAATGCAGCTGTTTCCCACACAGTTATCCGAGGACAGTCTTGCCTAATTTAAACATTGAATGAATAAATTAATAAATAAATACAGGAAAAAAATGAAGTGTAAGATAAACTCTGTGAAAAAGGGAGAAAAATAAATAATCTGGGTTCTATTGATAGGCCGTGATGGGAAGGTAGTGCATATGAGAGAGAGAGAGTGTATGTGTGGCAGCGGGGGGGGGGGGGGGGTCGGGGGTTACTGTGGAGCCTTTTCGACCAGGGCACCACTGGTGTGGTTTATCTCCTATCCTGTTCACAGTTTTTATAGACAGGAAATCAGCATGGAATTGATGTTTGGAGAATATTTCATTTGGAATCCTTTGTTATCTTTGTTGTTTTTCAGACAATGCTGTCCTCCTGGCCTCAAGGGACTGTGATCTCCAGTTTGCACTAGACTGGGTTAGTTTTTAGTATGAAACAAATGGGCTGAAAATCAGCACTTCCAATCAGAAAATAATGTCAACTTCTAGAAAAAGAATGCATTGTTCTGTGTAAGCAAGGAGAAGAAGCTATCACAAGAAAAGTGACATAAATTTGTGGTCTCGTTCATAAATGACAGTATAGACTGTGAGACTGATCCGTGGGCAGGTGCAGCAGTGGCAGTACTGCAGGCACTGTACTAGACAGTGGTAACAAAGCAAGAGCTAATTCCATCCTTAACTATGATCACAGTGTTGGTAGTAATTGAAAGATGTATACCCTACCTTGACAGCATGATATCTTAATGGCTAAGATTGCTTTCTAACACATAAGTCCAGGGTTCAGTTCTATTCTGTTCACAGTGTATGTAGTACCTGAATGTTTAGTCTGTGTATGCATCAGTTTTCTCCGGGTGATGCAGTTTCCTCTTACACAGCAAAATTATGCTCCTTGACTAACAACTCTAAAGCAACCATGTAAATTACATTTACCCCTGCTGTTGTGGCTTGGATCATGGTTGAAAAGGGTTCAGGATAGAAATGTTCACTTAAATCTAACAACTGAAGAAATAAAAGAATAAATAAATATAATTAAAAGCAATCATGGATGCAGGTGGCAGAAACACTATACTTTTCCAAATTTGCTCTGCTCGCTCTTCATAATTATCAGGATTTCAGCGATTTGAGACAGCCTCAGAAATAGCTAGTACATCTTCAGGTAGAAAGGAGTTGCTGAGGCAGTTTAGATACTTAATCACAATGCCCCCAGGGGTCCCCCCGTGACAGGTGTATCAGATGCAGCACATTGGAAGTAGATCCTGGGACAGACCCAAGACATGCTGGCATAGTTACATCTGTCAGATGTTCTGGGAATACCTGGAAATTGCAAAGGATGAACTAAGGACTTCTGCTATGAGCAAGGAATGCTACCAAGCTTGCTACCATCATGACCCTCAGCAGAACATGTAATTCATAAAAATTAAAATTAAATTACTATAACTTCTATTTTTATAGATTGTTTCAGTGATGGTGAAATGAGATACACTGTTATATCTCACTGAGACCGCTATGAAATTTGTCTTATTCTTGTTGATGAAGGATATATTTAGTGGCACCAGCTTCTGTTTATATGTGTTTATTTTTATGTTGAGTTTATTATTTATTAATAATAAATATTAATAAAGGAGGTAAGTTTGCATGTGCATGAATACACACACACACGCACACGCACACACACACACACACACACACACACACACACACACACACACACACACACACACACACACACACACACACACACACACACACACACACACACACACACACACACACACACACACACACACACACACAAAGTAAACCAAGCTGTAGGTTTGGCTGCTGTATTTTGTAAATGCTGAGTGCCAAGAGAAGAACTTTAAACTAGGTAATTTATCTTTTGCAAAAGTGCTACCTGATTACAACATCTGCTGAGTTAATAAGTAGCAGATGTTCCTTATCTGTTTATTTGAAAAGGAGAGTAAATTACCTATACTTATTAGTAATACTTACACCTGATTTCAAAAAAGTAAAGTTTAACAAAAAAAACTAAATAAGCTAAACAAACAAAAACTGAGTAATTGATAGTATCAAGCAATGTTTATTTAGGCATCTGTTGGGTAACGTGTTTAAATTTATATAGTCTTTATGCACAAAGCTGAGGCTTTGATTTGCAAAAAATCAAAATGCAAATCTTTTATAAATATGTAGCTTAACATTATGTAAGACATCCAGGATCTAAAAAGAACAGACAGTCTGTACCTTATTAGCCTTCCTGGTGATTATCTTATGTCCTGTGTTTCATGGTGGAATGTTGTAAGTAACTTTCCTGACATGACCTTAGCTGAACTGTGGTGCCAATGTGACACATTAAACACTAATGAATGGAATGGTAAGTAAAATGGAATGGCTGCATGGGAAGAGCATTTACAGCAAGTATAGGTTGTTGTTGTTTGTCTTTCTGCTTTTCCCGGTTAGGGGTCGCCACAGCAGAACTCCGGTCTGCTAATGATTGGCAGTAGATTTTCACAAATGCTGAGGTGCCAGCTCGACGTCCAGCCTTCAACAAAGGCACGCCCATTTACGCATGTCTTTTGAACGCCCATCCAACCGTGCGGAGGACATGCAGACTCCACACAGAAGGCACTCCAGCCGAGAATCGAACGGGAGAACCTCTTCCTGTGAGGCAACAATGCTACCGCTGCACCACCGCAGATTATATTTACAGCAAGTATATATGATCATAATAACACAGGCTGTGCTAAAATATTTCAGATGACTTTTATAAGAGTGAGTGTATATGGTTTTAAGTTTGAATGCTATCTATGGATTCAGTGCTTGAATTTCAAAGGTTCCTAGTTATATAAATATGTATGAAGTTTCATCAATGCTGTTTCATTTTATAGCAAAAAGTGTCACTGCAAAGGACTCCAAAATGTGGTTTAAACAGTCTGATATTTGATTATACCATCCCATCACTATCCCTGGTATTCAGAAACATGGCACCTGCAACCTCGCTCAACTGGCTGCTGTTCACCTGCTGTGTGTGACACAGCTCTAAGAGTATTAATGACTAACAAAGGGTAAAAACTAAGTAGAAACAGGACCTCATTACAAATTCCACTTGGCAGCCAGGATGAGGTATGTGGTGAAGGAATGCAACTCTTAAATTGACTGAGGGATGACACAAGCATATCATACTAGTGCAGGACTGGATGGCCTTTCTTCTACAGCTGATACCAGAGCTGGGGAGGTGACCTTAGCAGGCTGACCCACAGATGGCGTAGGTAACAGTGCCTAATGGGGGGGGGGGGGGCTGGAGTGATGATCTCAGATCTAGATACTGCTGCATATAATTGTAAAATAAATGAAGAAAAACAATATAAAAAAAAATCCAAAAGAATGTACTAGAAAGGATTGTGGCAAAGAAGATGGGAGAGAGAAAAGCACACATACAATGAAAAAAGACAGATATGTAGTATTCTCTTATATCTTGGTGGTTACTGTACACAGTACTATGGTAAACATCCTCCCCTCATTAGCAATGATTGCCTGATACAAATACCAGTGTGGGAAATTAATTCACATAAATCAGCACATGCAACTTGAAAGAGTTTTTGTTGTTCTGCTTAATTTGTTTTCAAAGTGCTGGCATTGCTTTACTAAAGTGTCATATAGTCAACCATACATACACTCTACCCTGACACTTCATCTATAACAGTACATTAATTACTTTACTGTTTTAGCATATACTGCACCATATGCAAGCAAACTTCATCAATTTATTCAGTAATTAGAATTTACTTGAGCTTCACTGGAGTGTGACATTATCAAAAAAGCATATGTGTTGATTCTATCACGAATGTTCAAAATGTTAAAATGTCAACATAAAAAAAGATCAACAAAAGTATTTCAGGTATTCAGATAACCTGCCAAACAAGTTACTGAACATTCCAAAGTTCGCAAAAAGAAATCACATTTCTTTAGTGATCTACAACCTTAACACTACCACACCATTCAGACCTAGTTTGTCTGAATAGTTTTAGTGTTATGGAAAGGTTTTTTTCTAAGGTACAGTTTATAGCTAAGTTTAGGGTTACCATCCCTTACTAAGGTGGCACTAAGACTAACCCAAATCCTACCACTAACTGTATACCTTACCTTAGAAAAACCCTTGGCATAACACTTAACTGCACAACACAACTTAGTTACCCACTAGCACACACACTCACACACATACTAAATTTAACCTTAAATAACCTTCACTCGTTTTTATAATGTTAACACCTTTACTGAATTATCACTTAATACTACAGGGAAACATACATTTATATAAAAGAAAAATAAACCATGTTAACATGTTTACAGTTACAAATATTATACATTATATGCACTCTTTTATACATTTATCATCAATCTAACATTACATAAATTCAGTAGTGTAGCTAGGGCGGGGTGAGAGGGACAACTGCTCCAGGAACAAAGTATTGGGGGAGTGATCAGCCTATCCTAATAGTTCTTTAATGCAATATGGCTTTTAAAAGACAGTATTGCTTTTATGGTCAAACCAGAGTGCTGTAGCGCACTGTGTGTTGTCTAAACTGTAGTAACTACTTGCTACAATGCACCAAGCAGTTTGCTAGGATTTAAAAGTAGAAAAAAAATATATATATATTTTTTTAATAAAACCTGAGCACTGTAGAGCTCCATGGAGTCAGGTAGGGTATGAACTGTGGCAACTGTTTGCTACATTTGTAGCAAACAGTTTTCCACAATTTAAATAGAAGTTTAGGGGAACATTTTTTTTTTCTTTTTTGCTGGAGGGGGTGGTGCGCAGATGTAACTGTAATAAGCCAACCAGTTACTCAGTTACTGTAAAATGCTTTAGTGAGTTTTTGTTTTTCCTCTTCACTTGAAGAGCTGAGGGGTGGGACGCTGGTTCATAGCACCAGCCCAGGACACAAATTGAATCGGCTATGCTTCTGCATAAATTGCTCTGTTCTTGCCTTCCCTTAAACCTCACTTCTCCTCCGTCAAAACATTGTTTTGCATGATTGGTCCCACAATTTCCATTTTTTCTATGTAATTTGCACCTACCATTTTCTAAAGCTCCCACTTACATTTTTTTTTATCTCTGTTACAAAATTCATTACTTTAAATACAGTGCTTTAGACTTTGATTTCCATTTTCTAATAATTACTTTCTTCGCAGCCACCAGAATTAAACTTAACAAGGTATTACTATGTCTAGGTAATTCAGATCCTGTATCCCAGCTCAAAAAAATAGTTTTCTTAGTTATGCTCATTTGCTCACCCAGTATTCCTGACTCTAAAGATTTTTTTAAATCTGCCATGTCATTACACTGTCAGAACAGATGTTCCCACTTACTTCTTTCTTCCCCATTACACCTCTAACATTTGAGATTTACCTGAGGAAAACATTTTTGGAATCTGCTTGGGGTATAAAAATGCCTGTGTGCACACTTACAAACAAAAATGCTAAATCTTCTAGACTTTGTTGCATATTTGGGAGCCATACATATGTCTTTCCATTGTTTCCTTGAGAATTGCTCATCGAAACTCTCTTCCTTATCTTTTCTAACATCTTATTGATTCCTGTAGTCATCGTGCAATATTTTATATTCCCTACTAATTATCCCTTTTTAACAGCTGCTTTGTAATTTTTGCAGGGTGTTTGCATTGACAGGAATCTCTGTGCTTACCTTATTCCCTTAGCTAACCCTTATTCTAATCCTAACCCGGAAACATCACACACATACTCCCACCCTACTACAGACCCACTTACCTTTTTGAAGAAAACATAAAGTCGCCAAAAACACAGTTCACTAAATTTCCTCTGTACTTCACATTGTCAAACAAAGCAAGATCTCTCCATTTGTCATATGCTGATCTCAGAGCCAAACCTCTGATATCATCCTCCTCTTTTCTGTGTGTGTGTGTGTGTGGGGGGGGGGGGGGGGCACTTGCTATTGTGTTCCTCAGACAAGTGGTAGTGAAAGAAAGCATCGACGGCTTGCTCACAGACTGGCAGTAGTTTAATTTCCTGAAGACCTGTGGCTTTGAAGGAGATAAGACATTTGTCAGAAAGTTATTTCACATGATTGCAATTTATTTTACTTATCTGATCAAATGACATAGATGGGACAGCTGTCAAGAGATGACTGATTAATATTCTTTTTTTGGTAGTACTATCAGGATTGCTAGTGAGAATTAAATCAAAAATGGATGCCTTACTAACACTATCAGCAGGTCTGGTGTATTCTGAAATGTTTTGTGAAAGTTTTTAATAGCCAGGGATACATACAGTTGTTTTTATAAGTAGCTTTCCAGGTTTATACTTGTATATCCAATGATAATAATAATAATAATAATAACAATAATAATGTATTTTGGAGTATGACTGCTAGTAAGACTTTTTGAACTGAATATGTTTTCTGGAGTTCCATGAGGTAAGACATATGCTGTGACAATTTATAATGTTAGCACATCACAAATGAGTATTTTGTTTATTATCCAGTCAAGCTTGCATGAATGAATAAATGTTGCCATTGTTATTTTTTTTCTGTTACAGATTCAGGGAGGTCTGGCAGAAACATGCTTCCTTTTGTGCAATCATTAAGACAGTCCCTTTTGAAATGCTAAAAGTTCTGGAAGATGCTGTGGTTAATGGGTGATTCTGTCAGCTGTAGAATCTGTATCACTCCTCATATTGAAGAGACTATCAGTGTTAAACTGAAGAAGGTAAATATCTACTTTTGTCCTACATGTCAATTAAAAGTTAAATAATTGGTTTCTAGCTGCAATCTGATGTTATAGGGTTGGATTCAATACCATTTCCTAAACACAGTATAACCTAAGGTCTAGTGAATTTCCAGCTAACACTGAGGTAAGCATCAGTAAACAGCAGTGAGGAAATCATTCCATGTTGTGCAACTTATAAACAAAGGTATGACATCTAGGTCAAAGGAAGTCATTGTTCCACTGTATTCAGCATTCAGCAGACGTATCATTGAGTGCAGTGCCCTCTTTGGTATGGACCTAACCAGGCATATCCAACAATTGGAATAGCCACAGAGGATTCTCACTACAAGAATAAAGAACATAAGTAACATGTCCAATGCAGACCACCTCAAGGCCCTATCCCTGTATTCTGTCTCCTACAGGCCTTTGAGGGGAGTGCTATGCCTGGTGTAGAAGGCATTGTCAGACCCCACTCTGATAGACCTCCAGCACATCTGCAAAACAAACAGCACCAAAATTACCCATTCTGAAGACTTAAAGCCTGTTACATAAATAGGACCGGCTGGAGAGACAGGTATGTATGCCAGAGACTACTCTTTCTCTGGAAGAGGTGCCCCATCCATGTGAAGAAGAGTTCCTCCCTAACCCAATTCAAGTATAACTTAGACATATGGATGGGGGACAGGAAATTCATTCCTGGTTTGGCACCCATGTCCTAAAAGGCACAGGCAGTCTATAAATGGTTCATCTCCCATGCCACTGCTTGTAAATGTTTCACCTCCCAAGCCCCTGGTTACATATATCAAGGGTACCAGAACTTGTCAGAGATTTGGGATGCATAGCCCTTATGGTTGTTAGCCTAGTAAGCACATATTTATTTATTTTATTGATTTTAGTTAACTCTTGTTGAATGGGTCATTGCCACTAGATTAGTTGCCTCTTTCCAGGAGAGACCTGGCAAGGTATTTATACTACCTGGGGAAACTTAAGCAGGGCACTAGGGACCTTCCCTTACTCTTTTTGACAGGTGATGTGGGGATCTTTTACATACACTCAAACTGTCACCAACACATGCGGGTGGGACCTGTGTTTAACATCTCATTCAAAGTGTGGCACACTCAGGAGTACAGCACCCCCTAAAGCTGCATTGCATTGTCAGCAATTTGAAAATTAATCCAATAACCTTGAGTCAGATAGAACCCACAGCCTTCTGATCTTTCAAAACCAAAGGAGAGTGTACTATCTGTTGAGCCACTCACACATGATTTGCCAAGCTCAAAGTGAGAAAAAAATCCAGTTATTCTTGCAGTAATTGTAATGACAACATAAAAAATGGTGTTTCTTCATGGGATTAAGCACCAAAGCACCAACAGTAAGTTCTGGTTAATTATCCCTGATGTACTATTCAAAATGACAGGTCATACTAAAGAAAACCACTCAGAGTGAGCAGGAAAGTAGTGGAAGGGACTTGTGATGGGCATTCTTTGTATATTACTCTTATATTACATTATCTTTTGAAGCACAGTATGTTTTGAGTTGATACCATTTGTACAGAGACAATAATACAGCTGTTTTTGTTTGTCTTTTCGGCTTTTCCCAGTTAGGGGTCATCACAGCGGAACTCCGGTCCGCTAATGATTGGCAGTCGATTTTTATGGTGCAGAGTTGCCAGCCCAACACCCAACCTTCAGCGAAGGTATGCCCATTCATACATGTCTTTCGGAGGCCACTCGACCGCGGGGAGGACATGCAGACTCCACACAGAAGGCACTCCAGCCGAGAATCGAACAGGAGAACCTCTTGCTGCGAGGCAACAATGCTACCGCTGTACTACCGCAACAATAATACAGCTGTTAAGGTCTTTTTTTAAGTATTTCTGATTATGGCACCAGTTATTCTGAAATTTCTTCTATTACTTTTATTACAGTCTGAACTAGACAATAAGTTTGGGTTTTAGATAGTCAATATAAGGATCAGTCTGTTACTTGAAATTATTTGCTCTACCCTTGTACGGAATACAGACTGATATAAGTACAAGAATGTAAATCATTTATGTTAAGCAGGATTATATAGTATCAGTTAACTTTCAGTGGACTCATTAAAGACCAGATCAGAAGAGCTGCACATTTGTACTGGTATTATTAGTGTGCTATAACTGACACTTGAACCAACAGTATATTAGTCTGTCTATAAATCAGATATCAGTCAGTAGTCCATAATCTCTATGGGTCTATATCACATAGTCGAAGTCTTATAACTTCGGACGTGTAATGTTCGAACCATTATGTTCGAAGTTACAAAACTTCGACTATGGATAAAAAAAATAAATAAATAAACTGTGCTCTCCCCCGCTACTTAAAGATACCAACTCCAAGATCGCACCCCATTGAACAAAATGAAATCCTCTGCTTACGGAGATTTCCATCGAAACGCTCAAACTTTTACAAATTCGAACTTATGTTCTCAACCATATGAGGTTCGAACTTGTAAAAGTTCGACTACATCATAGGAACCCAATCTCTGTAGCATATTTCTAAACATACCTTTTAACTATCCAGAATTTTATAGAATGACCAGATTTCTGATCTTTTCCTCATAGTTTTCTGATTAGTCATTAAGAACTGAAGTCACTAAACAATGACAAGCATTTGAGTTTCAGATTTCATATCCTTCAGAAAATGTTGCTAATGCAAAACCTGTTATTCTAGCAATTTTCTACATTTACAAGAGCAAAATGTAAAATCTGTCCCTGATTTTGAGCATTTGCCCACCTGTTATTTTTGACTTAGTCCAGATGTCTACAGTAAGAAGTTGAGAGGCATGTTTCTAAACACGAAAGAAAACCGATTCTTGATTTCATGCTTTGAGGCAATATTACCAGAGATGCCCCTGATCACAAAGTATTATGGGAAACACTTGCAGAGTCACCTGTAATAATTCAAATCACTCTGGGCAGAGTTACTTACTATGTTAGAAATGTTACACCTAAAGAAATCCCAGTCCCTCCACACCACACGCTCCAGGGACCTCAACCTCATTACCACAATCAACAGAACATGCTGGAGGGACAGGACAGGTTCATAACCCAGAGACTGCCCATGCTCTGGAATAGACTTCCCATACATGTCACGCAGAGCACCTCACTGGCCCTTTTCAAGAGAAATCTTGATGAGTGGATTGGAAATAGAAAGTTCACCCCGGGGATCACTCCAGTGCCTTTACTTGATAGAAGCACCAGGAATTAATGGTGGCATGATGCCAGGGCACTTCTATGGACTAGACTTGTAAAGGCTCCAGGGTTGTTGGCCTAGTACACACCTATGAACCTATGAACTTCTGTATTTAAAGCTGGCACTTCATGGAATGCTTTTGTTTAGTCAACAAATAAAAATGCTAAAAGACAGTATGTATTAGAGAGAGGTGGTTAGGATTGAGTTATCTAAAGATGCCTTTACCCTTAGAGGAAGACAAATAAGGATTACTGTTATAACCTTGTTTCATTTGAAGCTTTTATGTTGTGTGATTAGTGAACAGGTATCAAATAAAGCACCATGAGCTGTGATATGAAGCTTTGGAAATATAGTACATTTTGAATGTGTTGTGCCTAGCAACTAAGTAAGGAAGATGGCACTAAGCAGATTTCTATCCTACACTAGCAATGCATATGGTATTTGCATTTCCCTACTGAAATGAGTACAGCAGATCTTAAGAGGCAGTCTGTGGATTTAGACTGGTGGCTAAGAAGAATACATTAATATAAACAGTCTAAATAAGATTATTACTGGCTCTGAAAAGATGAAGAAGGTACAGCGGGAGTCCAAAGAAGCTGGGATACAAAGAAAGTATACCTCTTCCAAATCAGCAAAACACCCCTTGTTTTATTGAGGGTTGGGGACCTATATTCACCCCCAGGGCTTAATAGAAATATTTAATGCACAGACCACTGCTGCCCTTTTGTGGTACTGTGAACAAAGCCTCTAAGATCACAGAGAACAATCCTGATAGAAAACAGAGGGCACTAATGAAAGGTATCCCCAGAGCACACCAGATAAAGGGTTAAGAAAAGAAAATCAAATGCATATGGGTAGACAGTATGGTATAAAAATTTGGATAAAAACATCATAAGCAAAACTCCAAAATAATTAATTTAAAAGCAGCAGTACAGTTCAGTTACCCAAACAATCAGTGAAACAAATATTTATGGTGTGAATGTAACAATTACAATGCATGTATGCCCAGTAATCTAATGGAACTGAAAACACAATCCATTTAAAAACCTAGTTTGCATCAACCATTTTGTGAAACGAATGTAATAGCCACAAATGAGTTATACACTTACAAGAGCAATTCACAGAACAAGCAGGTATGCCAGTGTATATTACAGCAGTAACAACGTGGTAAAATTGCAATAGACCATATATAAACAATAAAGAAAATAAATAGAAAATGACCAAAGCCTGCTGTGTTCAAATAATATTGGACCCCTAAGATAAAGGTTGTAATGCAGCCAGTATAACTGCAGTGTCATTCCCTATACTAAAAGTAGACTAGCAGAGGGTGCTTTTAGAAGGAGATAAAGGTGCCAAACCCAATATGGAAATCTACATACAACTGAGTAACTTGAGCCAGGTTTCAAAAATAGTAGGATGGGAGAAGCGTGTGTGTTGCTAACAAAAATCACACAACTAAATTGGATCCTTGTGGAATCACTACTGTGTCACACTGAAATGATCTGAAATGATCAGCAGAGGCTACAAGGAATTCATTGTTTGAGAACATTCCAGTCATCCTCTAAGGATCAAAACTCAAAAATCGTAGCAGAGTCAAAAAATTGAATACTTTTTATTTTTTAGAGTAGAAGCTTCTAAAATACTAGGCACAGTATAATCGGTGGTATGGAATATTTTATTTAATAATGCATATACATAGAAAGAGACCAGACATTTTGAAGAAAACTGTTAAGTCTACAGTGAGGTAAAATTTGAAGGCAAAAATCTCAGCTCAATGCCCATATCACAGGAGTTGAGGGATATAAGCAAGAAAAAAACAAATCTTAAAATGTGGGGTACTGAAAATAATTAAAATAATTAAATTTAATTGAATATAAACCACTATAAGTCTAACGAGCCTTATCTGCAAGGCCATGGAAAGAATCATCATGGACCTTATCAATAAGGACATAGATGACTTTCAAACTCTTGACCCAACCCAGTGTGGTTTCATTAAGGGCAGATCATGCTTACTGAACCTGGAGGACTTCTTCGAGAATGTCAACAAAGCCCTGGATGAAGGCAAAACAATCCATACTGCCTATTTTGACTTAGCCTAGGTTTTTGACACAACCCCCACTCAGGTATCATTGAGAAACTTTCCCATTTGGGGATTAACCCATACATCACTAGATGGGCAGCCAAATGGCTCACCAACAGAATGCATACTGTCAAAGTTGGGGATTCCACCTCTCCTAGTAGACCAGTTACCAGTAGTGTACCACAAGGATCTGTGCTGTGTCCTCTACTGTTTGGAATCTGTTTCTCAGAAGTCCAGGGGGGAAAGTAGCTGGTCTGTGGCTTACCAAGTTCACTGATGATTGCAAACTGGGTGCAATAACTGAGTCCCCAGATGATATTAACATATTACAAAATGGGGCTAACACAGACATACGATTGGTGCCAAAGCCACAGACTATAACTAAATCCACAAAAGTGCATTATTATCCCCTTTGGGAAAGAGGAAGTCCCTGCAAATTACAATATTGACAGCACCCCCCCCCCCCAAGCTCAAACCTAGTGGTGCAAGATTTGGAGAACAGAGGTTGATAGAAATCTAAACTTCGATCACCATGTGTCCACAGTGGTAAGGAAAGCCTTCTACATTGCTCATCTCATAAGTAAGGGCACTGCATCCAAAACTAAGGGTGTTGTAACTCCTTTGTATTCAACCCTCATCAGACCAGTAATAAAGCACAATTCTCCTTTTTGTATGTACCTCACTAGAAGAGACCATAGATGTTTCTTACCAAGAAAATTCAATGCCTGTAAAACATGACCTACATGGAAAGACTGAAAGCCCTGTTGCTGTACTCTATATCCTTCAGGCTGCTGAGAGGTGACTTGTACCTGGCCTACAGGGCAGTGTCTGACCCTGCACTAATGGGAATGTTGCACATCCACAAATCAAATGGGACAAGAGTCACATGCTCCAAAGATCTCAACCTAGCCTGTAACATTAACAAAACATGCTGGAGAGACAGATATATCTCCCAGAGATTGCCACTCCTATAGAATAAACTCCCAATTCACGTGAAGCAGAGCTCTTCAATGACACTATTCGAGCACAACTTAGACAATTGGATGGGAGACCATAAATTCACCCCAGGGTGGCATTTATGTTCTTCATGGACAAGGGCAGTCGGTGCTGATCATAGACCCGCTCTGCGAATAAAGACCATCTAACTAAGATCAGTTAGGAAACACAGGTATAATATAGCTAGGCTTGTAAAGGCCCTATGGCCATTAGCCTAGTAACCTCCTATGAACCTATGAACCTAAATAATTCCAGAGCACATAACCTATGACCAAATAACCGGATCCATTTAATAGAAATTGTCAAGTACAGAAAAACAATGGACTAGATGAAAAAAAAAAAAGCAATGCAGAACAGACAGCCAAGCAAACAAAAGTACAAATGATGCATGTGGCAGACAATACTTAATATAACAAGAAAATGAACAAAAGGGTAAAAGAGAACTCAACAACAAAAAAATAAAGTAGCCCTATTTCCAGTCCAACAGGAGTTGAATGTCACTCTTAGCTCATCTGGAAGAGAATGAGGGCTCAAATCCAAATTCAGATCAATTTCTTGAGCCATACCAAAGTAATATAGTCCACTGATAAAACAATTGTGGTCCAACACCACAGAACTGGAATACCCACACTGAACTCACAACAAGAAAATGAGCAAAAAGGTAAGATAGAACTGAACAACTAAAAAACAAAGTAACCCTTTTTCCAGTCCAACCGGAGCTGAAAGACACTGGCAAATATAACACATAAATACACAAAAATAGGTTAAGCCCTTTTGTTCTTTTAGTAAAGAACTTTTTCAGAACAAAATAACACAACCATACACTAGTTTAAAAATCATTTAAATGTGATATAATAAAACTAACCACCAATCAAAGCCAAGTAAACATTAATTTGTTAATTAAGTACATCAAAAATTAAATTCCCAAACATAAATACACAACTTTAAATACAATAATACCTTAATAAATTCTTGATAGAAATAGTCTCATTTAAACCTGATGCCATGTCACCATGAAAAAAAACTTGCCATATTAATTCTAAATATTCTAAAAAAATTTTTGCACTGACTAATAAAAGACTTTGAATCAATTCCCTGAACTACCAAAAAACAACATTTCCTAAAATCAGGACATACTAGACTGTGTCTGGCTAAAGCAGTGTTGATGTCTTTGCTTTTAATAGCTCTTAAATGTTCACTAATTCTCATAGTTAACTTCCTGGTAGTCTTACTAATATAAAAACTTGGACACCCACAGCATAAATCTAAATATACTAGTCCCTCACTTTTACAATTAAACCTACCTCTAGCCTCAAAAGTGAAGCCAAGATGTTCAAAATGGTAGTGACTGTTAGGGTAAATATACCTAAAAAAATTGCAACTATTACAGGGAAAAGTACCCCAACCCTTTTTCATACCTAATGTCATTGTGTTTGAGATGTTCAAGTAAACATTTTAAATTAGGAGCCTTTCTATAAATAAAGTTTGGTTCCAACCCTAAAATCTTAGAAAGATCCTGATTACCCAGAACCACTCTCCAATTCTCTAACTGAATTACCTTTGATACTCATAGGAATGGAGAAAGCCAACTTTTTGTCACTACCTTCACTGCAAGTTTTGGCTTTTGGTATAAATCGAGCAAAAAGGATCGGTGGAAGTTTATCTTCCCTACAGTTAATAACCTGTTTAGAAATTTCTACCAACTTATGCTTAAGGTATCCTTTTTTTAACCTGAGTGACAAAAACATTTCTTCTGCTGAAATACAGCTACTGTCTAAAGGGTTTACCTTTATTCCCACTAACAAGGCTTCTTTGACTGATGTTATTCTTGACTTCAAACAATATCTTAGAAAGCTAAATTTGAAGTACATTTATCATGGTGTCAGTCTTGAAACTAACAGAGCAACTTACAAAAAACCTAATGTTGTTAATCCTCCATTGACCAGCACTTTAAGTGTGTTTGGTCAAATGTGTGAATATGAGTTTTACAGATTATTTAGAAATTGTGAAAGCAACAATAAAAATAATGCTTTCAATAATCTTCAAACTGATAAAGTTAAAGCCTTAAAACAATTACGTCAGTATTCAGATCTTAGATTCATGAGAGCAGATTAAGGGAATGGACTAGTAGTAATGAAAAAAGAAGCTTATACTTCAGCAATGATTGATTTATTGTCAGATTCTCTCAGTTATACGAAGGTCACTAAGGAATTTATGAAACAAAAATATATGTTTATTGACATGACTTTATTACATTTATTTTATCAATGATGCATTTCATTTTTGTACTGTTGATTGACCTGAATTAGGTATTATTGTTGGCATTCCTAAAATTCACAAAGACCAAGAAACACCTCATTTTAGACCTGTTGTGGGTGCTCCTAGGAATAAAACAATGAACATCTTCACCTATTTAGGTAGTATTCTCAACTAGATAGTATTCTCAACCCAGTGGTTCAAAATAGTCATTTTTTTTAAATGATTCTTGGGTTTCTCTAAATGAATTTAAGAATTATAGGTTTTCTGGTGAAGAGAGATTTCTTTGTACATTTAATGTTAATTCACTGTTGTCCAAGATGAGTGAATAGCATTTGTGGAATTATATTTAAACAAGTATGCATCTCATGTTGGGACAGATATAATAGTATTTTATTGGACTTAGTGCTTAGTAACACATTTTTTCAGTTTGAATCCACAATTTACCAGCAACTATCTGGGGTAGCCATGGGTATGAAAATTGCTGCTGCTTTTGCAAATTTAGTCATGTTTTGGTGGGAATCTTATTTTTTGGTCACTTTTTATCAAAGATGCATAGATGATTTGTTTTTTTATTTGGAAGGGAAGTCAATATTTGAAATCTTTGTTGGAGAGCTCAATAAAAATATTAGCTGGTTAAAGTTTGAGATGGGTTCCATTGGTACTTCAGTTCATTTATTTTGCTTTATCTTGTAAACAGTTTAGCTGTATGACTTTTAGAAAAGGAACTTTTAGTAACAGTTATTTATATTATACTAGTTTCCATCCCCCTTTTATGAAACGAAATATTTTTAGAGGTCAGGTGATTCAACTAAGTCATATTGTTAGTGACAGTGCCTTATTTTAAAGGAAGTACATTCACTCATTTATATGTTTTATGAAAGAAGATACCCCAAGGAAAAGTTGGTAGAAATTTCTAAATAGGTTATTAACTATAGGGAAGAGAAATTTCCACCAATTCTTTCCATTGGATTTATACTGAAAGACAAAACTTGCAGTGAAGGTAGTGACAAAAAGTTGGCTTTCCCCATTCCTATGAGTATTGAAGGTAATTCATTTAGAACTATTATTAAGGAGAATTGGAAAGTGGTTCTGGGTAATCAGGATCTTTTAAAGATCTTAGGGTTAGAATCAAACTTTATTTATAGAAAGACTCTTAATTTAAAATGTTTACTTGAATATCTCAAAGACAATAACATTAGGTATGGGAAAGGGTTGAGGGTACTTTCCCCTGTAATAGTTCCAAAATTTGTAGGTATATTTACCCTAACAGTCACTACTATTTTGAACATATTGGCTTCACTTTTGAGGCTAGAAGTAAATCTAATTGTAAAAGTGAGGAACTAGTATATTCGGCATTATGCTGTAGGCGTTCACATTTTTATATTGGTAAGACTACCAGGAAGCCAAGTATAAAAATTAGCAAACATTTAAGAGCTATTAAAAGCAAAGAAGACAATAATGCTTTAACTAGACACAGTCTAGTATGTCCTGTTTTAGGAAATTTTATTTTTTGGTAGTTCAGGGAATTGATTCTAAGTGTTTTATTAGTCAGTACAACAATTTTTAGACCATTTAGAATTAAAATATCAAGTTTTTCTTTATGATGACATGGCACCAGGTGTAAATGAGACTATTTCTATCAAGAGCTTATTAAGGTATTATTGTATTTAAAGTTGTGTATTTATGTCGGGGAATTTAATATGTACTTAATTAACAAATTAATGTTTACTTGGTTTTGATTGGTGGTTAGTTTTATTATGTCACTTTTAGATGATTTTTTAAACTAGTGTATGGTTGTGTCACTTTATTCTAAAGAAGTTCTTTATGAAAATAATGAAAGAACTTAACATATTTTTGTGTTATTTTGCCAGTGACATTCGGCTCTAGTTGGACTGGAAAAAGGGTTATTTTGTTTTTTAATACTTAATATAACTCAGTAATGTCACTGCAACTAGTGTAAAATTAATAATAATGAATACATGTGAAAAGAGAAATGAACACACACACACACACACACACACACACACACACACACACACACACACACACACACACACACACACACACACACACAATTCCAATCCAAATCTAGATCTGGTTGAAACCAATCATTTTTAAAAGTTTTATTTGATTTTACATATTCCAATACATAATGCAACAAAATAAAACAAAATAAAACAAAACTATATACAAAAGTCAATAAACAATTATATACACAAAGCCATTAGTATTTTCTAATAGATTATTACATTTCTGACAGGCTGTGTATTGATGAGTTACATTTCTAGTTCTCATTTTTATGGTCAGTAATTTATTTTTACAAAATGATTTGGCTAGACAGATAAATTTACCAGTAAAAGAGACAGTAGTTTTGCATTTCCAGTTTTTATTTATAACTTTCCTAGCAATAGCTAGGACAGACCAAAGAAGAGGTATTTGTGATACTGGAATAATGTCTGGGATTGGGGCATTGAAAAAAAGTCAAGGAATCTGTAATAGTACAACTATCTGACCACAGTGCTTGGGAAACATTTCTAAAATCAGTCCATAAAGATGACACTGTGTTGCATTCTATGATCATATGAACCCAATCTGCATCAAGGGCTTCACTGCATCTCCAGCATTTGATTTTTTCCTGATTTATATATAACACCAATTTTGTGGAGTTTTGAAAAACTCTGTGTAAAAATTTCCATGTATAAATCTTCCAGTATAGAGAGGATGTTGATTTTCCTTATCAGTCTTGCTTTTCTGTTCTTTTGATAGTTTATTATGTATGTTTTCTTTTAAAAAAATAGCCATTAAGTTGCTGTTACTCAGGTTTGACTTTGTTTTATTAATTTCTTCATAATATTTGCTAAAACATTTTACTGTATCTTTCAGATCCATAGCTTTAATAGTCTTTTCCTCTTCATTATAAACAATCTCCTTGATATGGTTTATTTTATTCATGTTTTTTTTTCAATCTAATAGCTATTCTGGGAAGACTCTTGGGGTTTATTGACTATGACTGTATTTTAATTTTTCTAGATTAATGGATATCTTATTATGTGAGATTTCTAGTATTTCCAATTTAGATTTTTCAACTGTGTTCTTGCAGGTTTATCACTAGGTTTAAGGTTTAATTTTAATTTATCAGTTTCAGCTTGGACAGCATTTAACTCTTCATCCCATTCCTTTCTTTTACAAATATACCAGTTCTTTACTTTACCATATAAGTAAGCTTTTAACTTGTCCCATAGTATGACACCAGTGACCTCACCATTATTATTAAATTCCATAATTGATTTATCTCTTTCAATAACCACTCATTAAAACCTTTTATTTTAGTTATATATGCCAGGAGTCTTTGGCAAGAAATTAAGTTACTTGGACTTAAAGTTAATTTAAATGTAATAGCATTGAGATCATATATGGAACTTGAAACTGTTAGTACCACCTCTATTTCAGAGTATAATCCATTGGATACCAATACTTTATCAATACTGGTTTGAGTCCCAAATCTAAAAGAATAGTGAATGTGTTAAATAATCATCTAGTTTTCAATCTGATATGTCTCTCATGTACATTGAATTAATATAATGATGTATATGTTTTGCTAGTAAAGATAGACTGATTTGTTTAACATTTCTAGCATCTTTGTCTATCAACATTTATCCCTTAGAGTATAGTGCTATAATAGCTAAGTATTTCTTATCAACTTCTATTACCACCAATCCCAGCATACCATTCTTGTCAAAGTAGGAATCCACTATTCTACATGAACCTGATTTTTTTCCAGAGAATAAGAACACCTCTTTTTTAACCAAACTGAGAGCCAATTAAAACTGAATAATATTTTAACAACAATGTATTTAAATCTTTAGTCAATAAATGAGTTTGCTTTAGAAAAAAATGTCTGCTTTATGTATAGTTAAATACTTATTTAAACTACCCCTCTTTAAAGGGTTATTTAACCCATTTATATTTAATAAAAGTCATTTATATGCTGGCATCTATTGGAACAATAGGTATAGAAACTACTATGAAATGATTTAGTGCAGTAAGCATTATGCTAACAAAATAACTTGTTATGGACAAACACAATAAGGATGATGTGAAAAAATCAGCATTAAAAAAATGTTAACCTTCAACATGGAATAAAATATTCCAGGCTTGATGAAAAGTTCATACAAGCTGCTTACTAACAACACTGTAACATAACCAATCACATTGTTGTTACTACTTCTATATACATAAACTTATATTTTCTAAATAAACAATTTATACTTTTTAAGAAGATGTTAAATTATTAGAAAACAAAAAAAAAAACTACACAACAAGGTTACTATATAATAATAACTATCAAATAACAATTTATAATAATTATCATTAATTATACATGACATTTATTTATATATTAACTATCATATTGAAGTTATGCTCAAACCATTCTTAATTAATACTTGAAATATGTATATGAATTATGAAACTCTGGGTTATGAGTAAATAATGTCTTTTTAAGGTACATGTGCCTGTAATTTAACCAGAATAACACTTGAGTCCTATATATACAACATTGTGTAACAGATTACCTGTACTTACTACTCTTTATAAAAAGGTTATGAACCAGTACCTATAATAACATTTTGACTATGTAAACTACTTACATCTCCACCACATTCACTACAAAAAATCTCATAAATTATTATAAATTCTCATCTAATCTCCCACACAGGCTAGAAGCTTGTAAAAACAATCTGCATAGATTTTGGCTATTTATGCTCATATTCATTATCTAACAAGGCTGAATTGTAAAGCAGACAGCTAATGTCTGTATTTATGCCAAAAATAAGTTATCTTAATGAAATTGTATGTGTTTTTCAACTTATGTTATTCCACTATTCCCCATATAACTGGCTCCCCACCTAAGCATCATGTTCAATCATAGCCTCACATCAGGCTTTGTGCCCACTAAATGGTGCACAGCAACAGTTATCCAACTCCACAAAGAAGGAGCCACCACTGATCCCAGGAACTATCACCCTATTAGCCTGATGAGCCTGGTCTGTATCATCATGGAACTCATAAACAAGGACATTGGTAACATGCAAACTCTGGACCCCACCTAGTTTGGGTTTGTGAAATGGAGATCATGCCTCCTGAACCTGACCAACTTCTTTGAGGTAGTCACAAAAGCTGTAGACGAGGGTAAGTTGGTTCACACAGCCTATCTTGACCTCACCAAGGCTTTTGACACCATCCCCCATTCTGGAATTATAGATAAACTCACTAAACTAGGTATAAATCCTTATGTCACAAGATGGGTTGCCAACTGGCTCACTGACAGAATTCACACTGTAAAAGTTGCAGACCCCAAATCTGACTTCAAACCAGTGACAAGTGGAGTACCACAACGTTCAGTCCTGGGACCTCTCCTGTTTGGTATCTACTTCTCTGAAGTACAGGATAACACGGAAGGCCTTTGGCTAATGAAGTTTGCAGATGACTGCAAACTAGGAGCCATAGTCGAGTCCCCAAATAATGTGGACATCCTACAGAAGGGCCTCACTGAGACAGATGCCTGGTGTCAGAGCCATGGCCTCAAGCTCAATGCCAAAAAGTGCATTGTCATCCCCTTTGGTAAAAACTCTGTACCAATAAACTACCACATAGGCATCAGTCTACTTAATGCCAAATGTGTGATAAGAGACCTTGGGACCCAGGTGGACAGTAGTCTCTCCTTTGATAATCACATTGCCACAGTAGTCAGGAAATCCTTCTACATGGCACACCTCATCACAAAAGGGTTCTCATCCAGGAAAAAAGAGGTCATTGTTCCCCTCTACTCGACACTCATTAGATCCATTATAGAGTGCAATGCCTCTTTTGGAATGTACCTCACAAGACATCTGCAGCAGCTGGAAAGGCCACAGAAGTACCTCACAAAGAGGATTACTGACCTCAAACAGATGCCGTACACTGACCATCTAAAAAAACTCCAGCTTTACTCCGTAGCATATCGCCTACTCCAAGGTGATCTCTGCCTAACATATAAAGCTATGTCAAACCCAGAGCTGTTGGACATGCTGCACCTAAAGAAATCCCAATCCCTCTGAGCTACATGCTCTAGGGACCTAAACCTTGTCACCACAATAAACAGGACATGCTGGAGGGATATATTCCTGTCCCAGAGACTTCCCATACTCTGGAACAAGCAACCCATCTATGTCAAGCAAAGTTCCTCATTAACACTCTTCAAGAAAAATCTTGATGAGTGGATGGGAAATAGGAAATACACCTCGGGGATCACTTCTGAGCTCTGCTCAACAAGGGCACAGGAAAATAACTTTCTTGGGTGGCATAAGCCAGGGAACGTTGTTGGCTAGGCTTACTTAGGCCTTTGGGCCAATAGCCTAGTACCTACCTATGAACCTATATGAAAACATTATTTGTGTCGTCTGACTAATAAAGTGGTACTACAGCATTATCTAGTTTGAACATATGCTTCAACTAGGAATAATATTCATTAAAAACTTCAGAATTACATTTAAAAAACAGTGTACCAGCTACAGAGGGAATAGGACACTCAGTAGTAATGTTGAAAGCATTTTACACAAATTTTCAGTCAACTATTAATTAAACATTTCTGTGTTGTGTTTGAAGTTTAATGAGAATACCTCTATGTGTCCCACATCAAGTATGTACCCTTTGTATATCATTTTAATAATTAAACAGATGGTCCAGGTGTATATAGCTAAAATAAGCCACTCAGAAGTCTAATGAATTACTGTTATATTAACTTGCACTACTTGCAGTTTGTCGTTAATACTAGGAAATATCATTTTAAAAGCTAAAGCTTTTAGAAGTCCAATTTAACAGTCCTTTTCTGTGTTCTGTAAGCTTCCTGTTTGAGTGGTTAAAGGTTATGTTGCACCTCCTCTCTGACTCAAGAACTGTTCAGGAAGGATGCAGAGTGAAACAGAGATACCCAGAAGCTTAAGCAAGCTGAAAACATTCTCTAAACTCTTCTAAAGTAATTTGTTGGGAAAGTAGACTGAAAAGAAAGCCTTTAAACACAGAAGAAGGCTGGTGGACACATTCTGCAAGCCACATGTTAACTGAAATACATTTTTAGCATCAAATAAGGAGGAGTAAGCTATACAACCTTAATAACATCACTAGAAAGGAAAGGGGATTAAAATGCATCAGTGTAGACTTCCAAGATGGCTGCACACTAACAGCTTGTTTCTAGCTCTCCCAATGTGAAAACAGAAACTCAGCAGAGAAGGCCAGTAGACTTGTGTTTATGGGTAAATTTCAGTAACTGGCTAGTAAGTGCACTGCCTGGATGCCAGAATTAAAGAAATACAGAAGACCTGGAAAAAAATCAGTTACAAAAAGTGAGGAAGAAACACTGACTGGGGAAAGTTCTGCAGCTGTTCAAGAAAAAGCAATGCAACCTTCAGACCTGACTTTCAATAACCTACAGGAAGACATAAGACAACGTCATGCAGACCTGGTTAAATAAATAAAACACTGATGGAGTATATCAACACAAACAACAAAAGGCTGGAAAAAAATGGAAGAAGCTTGTATTCAGATGAAATGGTAATGCTGCAAAAATCAAAGGTCAAAATGAAGGAATGGCTGGCTGAATATAAGACTGCTCAGGAAGAAATGTTTAAAAAAATAATAGAATTAGAGGACAGAGCACATAGGGAAAACCTGAGATTTTCAGCTATACAAGAGAAGCTGGAAGGAACAGACTGCATTCATTTTATGAAAGCACAAATAAGCAGCTGGGCTGGTATTCCACAGCAGGGGATATTAGTTGAAACAGCACATCATTTGTGTGCTCCAAACCTACCTGTAACAAAGCATCCTAGACCTTTAATAGTAAAGATGCAATCCTACCAGCAGAAGGAGTTGTTTCTGAATAAACAGTGGCAGAAGGACAAAATACTAAAAGAGGGAGACAGCAGAGTGTTTGTGGAGAATGATTACTCATTGCCAACCAGCCAAAAGATGAGTAAGTTCATTACATTGTTCAGGGAATGTCAAGATGAAGGTGTGAGATTCAAACTACTGTATCCAGCTGTCATTAAGGTATTCTTCCCTGGAGGGACAACATCATTTTTGATGACATATATGCTAAGGAGGAAATACAAAAGTTTGCCAATAAAAAGCGAGCTGTGAAACATGAGATTCTGCTTCTTGTTCCTCTGGCAATAAAGACCACAGAAAGACTGTACCTGCGAAACCTTTTCTAGTATTTCAACAGAAAATGTTGGAGAGAAGGAAGGAAGCATGAGCATTAACTAGAAGAATCAAGAGTACTTTGGAAATGAAGCAGAGACAGGATTTGGGCGATGGAGAAGAGCAGTCATAAAACTGGTAACTTAATGAGGGATTACAATGCAATAATTATATTTGTGAAATATGACAGAACAAGAACATCTGGAAATATTAGACTTTTTCAAAATTTTGGGGATTTGTGGGGACTATAAAGTATATCCCTACTTCATGCCATTAATGTTTGGAAAAATGCTTTGGGGAGGGAAGAGAGGGGAGAAAGCTATATGTAAGTAAAGAAAACATTTTCTTTTCTTAATAGTACTGTATTTGTGGTGTACGGTTATCTTTGCATGCTATTTTAAGTGTAATGGTGATTATGAACAGATGGTGTTTTTCTTTTTCTCTCCTCTTCTCTCTTCTTGTACACTTTTGAGAAATATAGGCAATGCAATGATAAAAAAGAGCCTGGTTAAAAAAAGCATGAAAAAGTTAAAATTAATGTGCTTTTTTAATTCTTGCATGGGGAAATGACTGGATTAAGGACCTTAGATTGATTAGTTTTAAGAGAGAGCAAGTAAATGAAAAAAATATTGAACATTATGAGGCATTTTTCTAGAAAATGCATATATACTTAGTAGCAATTCTTAAGCTGGTCTTCATGTTTCCATATAAACAATCTGATAAAGAAAAATGGTCTGTCTGGTTCTCATGTTTCCATGGAGACAATCTGGTAAAGAGAAATTGGAGACAGTCTGGTAGATGGGGATTGGCTGAGGGAAAAGAAAAAAAAAAGAGAAAAATTGGCTAGGACATAATATTCTCTGAAAACAATCAGGGGTTTTCCCAGCTGTGAGAGCATTAAAGATAATACAAAACCAATTAAACTTGAAGTAAGGTTTTCTCAGTTTTTTTTAAATGCAATGGAGATACTGATATAAACAGGTGCTTTTTTCTCCCTTCTCTCTTTTTCTTTGTTCAGTTTTAAGAAATGTAGGCACTGTAATGTAAAACAATGGAAAAGAGGAGAGATGGAAGAAGAGAGAAATGGTCTAGTTAACAGAGTATGACAAAAGAAAAATCAGTGTGGTTTTTCCTATGCTTGCACAGGGAAATGACTGGATTAAGACCCTAGGCATTTTCCAGTAACAAGTTTATTACAAAGCATGTCAATGAAAAATAATATTGAATATTATAAGGCTTTTTGTCTGGTAAACAAGGTACCCTTAGCAGTTTTGTGCCTGGTTTGCATGTCACTAGAAAACAATTTGATACAGAAGAATGGCTTGGATAAAGTGTTTACTGAAAGCATTCAAGTGTTTTCTCTGCTGGGAGAGCTATAAAGATAGACAAAATCAAATAGTACTTACTAATAGCACAGGCTGTACCATGTACCTTAGCATGACTAACCTTTCTTTTTGGTTTACTCTAGCCTGTCTGTGTGGCTATCAGCTAAGAACTTTTGTTCTTATTAGGAAGCAAAAATGTCAATACTTCAAGAATTACATAATTTTGTGTATTATTATTAAGTTAATAAGTTTTGGGGGGAGTTGTTTGTTCTGTCTGAGGGATTTCAAAAAAAGAAAATATGTAAGATGTGGCATAGATGCAAATGGATAAGCAAGAAGCAACTATATAAAAGACCAACCTGCTGAACAGTATATGCATGTAACATAAACATTGCAACAAGACATTTAACAAAAAAGCAGTTATACATAAAAGGTAGTAATAATAACTATATAAGGAAACAATGCTTTCTGTAATGTCTTTCAATGTGAATGGTCTTACAGATAAATATAAAAAGAAAGAGTAGTGAACTATGTTAAAAATGTAGAGTACAAATAGCTATGCTATAGGAGACACACCTGAAAGAACTGAGCATGTGAATTTGATAACGAAAGGTTTTCAGGATGGTTATTCAGCAGAATATCTGGAGCAAAGGAAAATATAATAATGAAAGACATATAGTACTAAGGGGCTACTGGAAAGGGAGGAGGATTACTCTAGCATGCATTTACATTCCACCTAAACCTGCTGTAATGGAGCTTAAGAAAATTCTGGGAGAAATAATCAGCTTTCAGCAAGGAATATTACTTCTAAGTGGAGACTGGAGTTTGGTTTTCAACGGTGAAGATGTGTCTGGGGGGGCTAGAAGGGAAAATATAACAAAGGTGGTTAGATTTTTGAAGAAATTTATGAAAATGGCATGTAAGATGTGAATTTAGTACTAAGAGTTTGGAGTGAATTTACATATTATTCACCAAGATACAGAAACTGGGCTAGGCTAGATAGAATGTATATCTCACAGGAATATGTGCATTTAATTGAGGGTCTTAATACACACCCAATAACTATTTCAGATCATGTGCCAATAAGAACTAAAATAAAAATGCAAGGTAATGAAATAAAAATGAGACATTGGCACTTTCTCACCTATCGGTTAAAAAGAGAGGAATTTAAGGAAAGGGTTTTGGAATTAATTCAGGAGCTACTAGAGAAGATAGAATTTTCTTCTGAAACTATAGCTAGGGAGTGGGATAAAATTAAAGGGAGTTTAAAACTAGGGTGGGAAAAAAAAAGGAAAAGGAGATATGCTTAAGAAGTAACAAGAAATTATTTAGCGGAACTGACAAATGTTAAAGTACTGCAAAATAGGGGGAATTTTTCAGAACAAGAAGAGCAGCAACTGCAGAATGCTAAACAGAAAATAAGGGATTACCTTGATAATATGCATGGGTTTAGAAAGATAACTGCTAAGCAACTGTTTTTTTTTATTATAATTCTAGAGCACAAAAAGTTTTAGTTCAATGGCTCAGGCAACAGAAAGTAAAAAGGGCTGTCACCAAGCTTATTGAGCTATCATACAGAATCGGAATTGCCTAGACATAATACTTGCTTGCCGAGTCTAATTAAGGTGACTGCCAAAAAACAATTACTAGAAAATGGAAATCAAAGTCTAGACTAACTTTACTAGAAGTAGTGAATATAGTAACAGAGATAAAACAACTGGAAGTGTGATCTTTAGAAAAGGGAAGGAGCAAAATACATAAGAGAAATGGGAATTGTGTGAATAATATATGCTGAGAAGGAACAAGGTTTAAGGCAGGATTTGAATGAGCCATATAATGCTTAACTGACAACAACTGGATAGATTATGAGTGATGTATAACGTTTGCAACTATAGTTGTTTCAATGGTGTTTGTGACGTGTAATGTTTGCAACTAAAGTGATGTTGATGTTGTTTTTCATTTATATAAATGTAAGATTGTCTATGTAACAATAAACACATCAGTGCACACATTTTAACTATATTCCCCACTGTCAATAATACTGTATGTAAATACTGTGTTAAACATTAAAAATGAAAACAGTAGAGTTTTAACATTCCCTTCTACACATATACATTTCCCAACAGCCAAACCAGACTGATTCTATTAAAGTTACTTAGTTACTAAATTATTGTTGAAAAGGAAAGAGTGAGAAGACAGAAAAGAAAGGAAAAGGAAAAAAAATAAACTTGTTTGAGTATGGTATTCACTTTTGGATTTATAATGGTTTAGTTAAAATAAGGTTATTATTATATACTGTAATATTGCAGTTTTTCCACTACAGAAAGTAAAGCAACAGGGAGACTACTACTTGTAAACTAAAATTAATGTAATGAAAGTAGAAAAGTATTACCTTTAGGTGATTTCATTTAAAAGATGTTTCAGAAACAGCCTATTTTAAGACAAATAAAATATAAATAACTAGCTGACCTTTTTTATTATCTTTAACTGATACATCATTCTTTGTAGCCTGTCTTTTTAAAGATATACTCAGATCCATATCATCAGCAGAATTAAGTAAATTATTTTTCTGGACAAATTAAACTGCATCTTCTATGGAATCAAGTGTTTTTTCCACTCTGGCAAGAATCATCTTAGTTTTGCAGGGTAGATTAGGCGAGCTTTTATTCCAGCTTTTCTTCAGTGATTTTAACAGAGGAATACAAGCTTTATTTTTTAAAACCATCAGAGAAGAATAGTCATTGTCAAATCTAATGAAAGACTCACCATGTTTTATGGGTGAAGCAGACCAGGCTGTTTTTAAAACTAGATCCTTGTCTTGACTAGAAATAAATTTGACTATTATAGAGCTTGAATTTGAAAGTTTTTTGCTTGGTGTTACTACAGTCAACGATTTATGAGCCCTCTCTATGCCAAAACACAGGGTTTCAGGAAGGTTTAACGTTTTAGGGATCCAAGTGGATAAGATGTTTACCATGTTATCTCCTTCTAGTTGCTCAGGGACTCCATAAATCCATATGTTGTTTCTCCTCACCCCATTCTCCAGGTCATCATTTTTTCCAAGAGCTTGTTGTTTTGTTGAAGAATAAAATCAATGTTATGTTCTCCTTCTGTAAGTCTGCTGTCTATGTCAGTGATAGAATACTCCACAGCAGATATCTGGAATTTCTTTTGTTTCACTATTTTCTTTATTGATTCAATCTGCTTTGCATAATCTTCTTTTCATTCTGTTACCTTTGGAGTCCAGTTTATCTGGTTTTAAGGATAAGTCTTGTATACTGCAAATAATAGACTGTAACTCTCTTTCTTCACAGAATTTTCTTGTGAAACTAGTTTAGAGTGGTTCATCTTCCTTTGGTAGGTCTTTATCTTGAAGTTTTGAAGGAAAATATTTGAAACGTAAATTATTTCTCCACCAAAATGTTCCAAGAAGTTTCAAACACAATATTCCAGCTTATTTGAATGATTTTTGATGAAAATTTCAGTTTAATCCTGTCAAAAATGTATAGGAGAAGCAGAGCAAAATTCCTGTGCTGCTAACTGCTTGCCATCTTGGCCACCCCCCCCCCCAAACCAATCAGTTCTGAAAGCAACAGCTCAATACAGTCAGGAGCTGAAAATGTCAGCTCTGGAGAAGCTGGAGGCCAGCTCTGAATATAATCATCTTAATGTTTAATGGCAAGATAGATGTAAAATAAGGAATACAGAGCAAGAATCCAAAGAATGTGGTATAATGAGCAAGAATGTTTGTCCTAACTCAGTCAAAATGCTGTTTTTTTTCCTCTGGGGGGGGGGCAACATTCTGCCCCAGAGCTTAACAGAAACATTTAACACACATAAGCATCTACTGAACTTCTCTAGTGAGATGAACAAGGGTGCTAAGGATGTGCAAAACAATCCCTTTTTAGTTACTCCAGTATGAGGTTTCAATAAGCCTGCCTATCTGCACTTTCTTCTGAGATGTAGATGATCAGTCTGTTGTTACTCTGGTTATTCAGAGTCCATCTCTTATCAAGTCCCAGAATAATATAATAGATAAATATTAGAACTGCAATTATCTCTTAAATAAGTATTAAAACACTGTTCATGTGTAAGTGAATGTATGGTATACTGACAGCAGTGCTTATCAAATAATTCCAAAAGCATAACGCTGAACTAATTTGAATGCCTGTTAAGTAATTTAAGTTTATACTAAACTGCAACTAAGATCAAAATGATACTTTGAAGACCAACTCATGAAGCATGCAGCCTGTTCAAAACTGTTTCACTGAAAGATAGTTCTCTGTCACATATCCTAATCTCAAAGCAGCAACCACTGACCAGGAGAAGAATATCCAAAAAACAACAAGCTGGAACCACATTGTGTCAGACTACCAAACCAATTTTATTCCAAAAAACAGAAGTTAACCTAGGTTTTGTCTCAATGTAAAGACTTCCCCAGAACAAATTACACAAATACAACACTCCCTTGTATATCCACCCTCTCCCAATTAATCCATTAATTGGATAATTACATATACACAATTCATTGCAAACACAATAGGTAACTGGTTTAAAAATGTGTTATAACATTTTTTAAAAATATTGAATACTATATAAAATATAATATAATATATTTAATTTTATATGTTTGATTATTTTTAAATGTTTTTTTTTTAAGATTTATTAACATCTGTTTAAAAACAACAACTAACAAGCCATTCTTTGTGACTTCATCCTAAAATGTGCTTCAACTTTAATATTGGAGTTATGCTAATACTGTTGTTAATACCAGGAAAATTCATGGCATCTAATCTTAACTGCCACTTCATTTCACAAATATCCAAATGCACATCAAGAATATTTCCTTGATTGTCCTTGTTAATCTGTTGTATTACACACACCTTAAAATTATGTCCAGGATATTGCCCTATATGTCTGACCAATGCATTGGTGGTTTTCATGTGTTTAATATCCAATATGTGTTCACTTACCCTTTCTCTAAGGCATCTGCAAGTTTTCCCAATATAAAATGTGGGACATTGACTGCATTTTGCCAAATATACCATGTTCTTACTATAACAATTAAAATGTCCTCTAATACCTATATAGGTTCCCACAACACTAATTTTACATCCAGTAGTCATGATATACTTGCACAAGCTACATCTACCACATTTAAAATTACCCAATTGTCGGCTAATACTGGGAGTATTATCATAGGCTCCCCTTTCCAATAAATCCTTAAATTATTTATCTTTCCTAAATACATATTTCGGGGCCATCCCCATCTTCATCTCAACATTATTATCTAACTTTAATAAACCCCAACTTTTCTGAATAATATGTATAATTACTTCAGTATCATAATTATAAGAGGTTATAAAATATAATTGCTCATTTCTTTCCTTCCTGGAATTTTTCCTATTACCCAGTTGTAAACTACCTTCTTGTATCTCCGATGAATTCCACTTTAATATAGCTTCATAAATACCAGTTTCTCTTTTACAAATAATTTCATCCCTAATGGACATACATAATGCAACTAGATAACCCCTTCTAATGAACATATTCATTATGAAATCTAATTCATTAACAAATTCCTGATGTTCATTAACCATTCTGGCAGCCCTCACCATTTGACCTTTAATGATAGATTTTTTCTTATAGTCAGGGTGCCAGCTTTGATAATCAAGATAAGAATTAGAAAAGTTGGCCTTCCTATGAATCCCAGATATTAAACACCTCCTATTTCTATCCACTTTCAAATTTACATCTAAATAAGACAATTCTGTGCTACTATATTTGTGAGTGAATTTGAGAAACACTGCTGTATTGTTAATATATTCTACAAATGCCTTTAATCTCTCTAAACTACCTTCCCAAACTATAAAAATATCATACAAAAAACATGTATATTGCTTTATATGTATATTATATTCACTGGGAAAAACATATTCCTGCTCCCAAAATGACATTACATAGTTTGCATAAATGGGGGCACAAGCTGCCCTCATTGCAACTCCTGTAACCTGCTTATAAAAATGGCCTTCAAAATACAAAAAGTTATTACATAACACAATCTCCATGAGCGTCACAAATACATTAATGTGGTCCTGATCAAACGTACCTGTTTTGACTAATTGATTTTCCAACTATTTCAATTCCACCACATTTGGAATAACTGAAAATAGGTTGCAAACATCTATAGTGAGCAGGATGGTATCCTCTGTAATTTTAATCCTATTTAACTTGTGTAAATAATGCCAATAATCTTTTGTAATATAGTCAAATTTGGTCAACCCACTCTGCAACTGGTGGTCCAGATATTTGCTTATAAAACATGTCTTACTACGTTTACCATCCACGATTGGCCTGAACTTAATATTATTTAAACCTTTATGCAGTTTGGGTATACCAAAAATGTTACTAACCATAGGATGATCATTTTTCATGTAATTATAATCAATTTCATTAATTTGCCCCTGAAATAATAAATCATCAATCAACAAATCTATTTTTGAATAAGCAACATGGATTTCATTTAAACTACTTTCCTTATATGTATTCTCTGCCAACATATTCAGCATGTGATCAATATAATAATTTTTATCCATGACCACAACCCCATTACCTTTGTCTTTTTTCACTAAACATATCTCTTTATCTTTCACCAGATCCATTAATAAATTCTCCTCATTCTTGGTCATGTTACTACAATAATTATTGTTCCTACTTTTTTTCATATGTTCCCTTATGTCAATTTCACATGCCCTTTCAAACAAAGTTACCATATAGCTGGCAGGTGGATTAAATTTACTAGGTTTTTTCGAAATGTTAACAGGTTGGTTAGTATAATCAGTAAATCACATCCTAATATTCTGACATAACATATCCTAATCTGTAATACTGGTAGCATTTCAAATTAGGGATGCTGTTACTGCATATTACCGGACTGTTCTCTAAGTCTGAACTGTAAATATGAAAACAATTCTTTAAAGTTTTAAGAAGCAATATATAACTTCACAATACCTTCATTATGCCAACATTTAATTACAGCAAGCCTGTACCTATAGCAGAGAGGGTTAAAGCTCTGACTATGTCTGAGGCAACCCAAGTTGCGTCTATATTACATAATCAAACTTTTAAAAGTTCGAACGTTGTATGTTCGACACCATATGATTAAATAAAAGTTTGAAAATGTAATAAAAAATAAATAAACCAAAGAAAAAACCTACCTGAAATGTTTAAGCAGGGGGAGGGCAAGCCACCCTGCACCCCCCCATGTGGGGGCTATGCCCCACACCCCACACTCTTTAAATATACCAAGTCCGAGATTGCACTACAGTGCAGAAAAGGGAAATTTTCCCATTCTGCACTGTACGAAGATCTCTGTTAAAACGTTCAAACTTTTAAAAGTTCGATCATATGGTGTCGACCATATGACATTCGAACTTTTAAGAGTTCAACAACGTGATATAGACCCCCCCCCCAAGTTTGGTACTTCATGGTACAGGCAGGGAGGATGGGGGTATCTGCCTTGGGGAAAGGGGGAAGGAACATGCTGGATGTTTCTCTAATGGAGTTTTGGTGGAGGAAGTAGCTCAGAAAAAAGATGCCGGCCTGAAGGGGTGGGAGGACAGAGCAAGAATGGACACCCTATGGCCTTAGGACAGGACATATACATTCAAGCACATTAGGACTGTCTACTGTGTCCAACAATGATGTCAACATGCAGTGGAGGGCATACTTCTCAACTTCTCTTGTCAGCATTCTAGACAAATTCTTGAACTAACCAATGCAAAAAGCCACAAATCTGCCTGTGGTGTCAAGCCTCATAACACCCTGGGTGAGCATTATTTACATACTAACACATATCCTGTTGGGCATTATTGCTTTCTTAGAGAATGAATGAGCTGTACATTGGCACCCTGATTGAAGAGCAAACTGAAAAACAAATCTGTTGCTCCATGGCAGCATATTAAGCTGCTGTGGAGCTTGGACTGAAAGAGAGCTAACAGCCGCCATTATTTTACGCTCACTAAGCAGTGCTTTTGCAGTTTAATGAAGGTAAAAGTAAAAGCAACATAAAAAAGAAAGAAAAGTGTGTGTGTGTTTATGTTTCTGTCTATTTGTGAGTGCATGCATGCATGCATGTGCTTGCTTGGATGAAAGCAGAAGAGCGTGTGTGTGTGTGTGTGTGTGTGTGTGTGTGTGTGTGTGTGTGTGTGTGTGTGTGTGTGTGCATGCGTGTGTGTGTGCGTGTGGGTGGGTGGGTGTTTAAAGAGTGAGACTGATCGAGCAATGGCAACAGCAGCAGTTAAGAGGTTTGCATACCTCTTGACCTTTTAGTTCATGACATCTTGATAAAGCCTGAAATAACGGGGGGGGAGACGCAAAAATAGGAAGAGATGTTGCTCCTATAAAATTACAAACTTGCTTAAATAACAGGATTTGAGTTAGCATGCATTTTTCTGAAGCGTGTATATGTGTTTGTTTATGCGAAAGAGAGTGAGAGTGCTCGACCACTGGCAGCAGCAATCAAGAGGTTTGCATACCTCTCAACCTCTTAGCTTAAGAAATAAAGGGGGAACTAAGGCTCAAAAATAGGATCAGATTTAAATATTGCTCTTCTAAAATTACAAAGTTAATTGAATAACAGGATTTGTGTGAGCATGAATTTTCTAAAGAAAATAAAGTCTAAAACTCCAATGTATTTCATTTTAGTGACTCCAATCCCTGATGACTGGCAACAAAGCACACATTTTAAGAGTAAGGGACCAAAAAATATATGGATATTTTTTGAAAATGTTAGATTTTGGATGCAAAATACTTCCTCCAACACCATTTACATATAGTACAGCAAATTTGAAACATTATGTGGAGGAACTATTTTACATCAAAAATACATAAAAAAATAAGTAAGTAAAAAGCAATAATTTTACAGACAGCCTATTCTCCAAGTGCAATAATACCTTCCAGGGTGTGTGTTATTGTGGAAATAACACCCTTACAGGAGTGTAGAGGCCCTCTGCCTGTGACATCAGGCCTCATTAATACCCCTGGGCAGGCATTATTTACACAGTAACACACATCCCCCTGTTGGGCATTATTGCTTGCATAAATTGGACAGAGCAACAGAAAATTTGAATAACACTTTGTTGCTGTAACAAAGAAAAATGGGATAATTTATCTTGGTGTATCTAAAAGTTTATTACTTCTTGACATCCAAAATATCTTCTTATTGATGCATGTCCTCCCTGTAGTTGAGTGAGCTTTAAAAGACATACAGGTAGATGCATGTGTGTGCATGTGCCTTCTGTGAAGGTTGGACGCTGGGCTGGCAACTCAACACCGTAAAAACTTCATTGCCAATCAGTCTGTGGACTGGTGATTCGCTGTGGTGACCCCTAATGGGAAAAGCTGAAAGTCATTGCTTTTATGGATCCAGACATAATCAGAATTTCTAAGGGCAGCTGAGTTTCCTTGGCTTGACAGTTCTGATTGCAGTGTAGATCCACCCCCTCCCTCCATTTGTTACTGCTGCTTTTTTTATTCAGTTTTCAGCTGACACTGATGCAGTGGTTGGTTGCTGATTTAAACACACAGTCATCTGCATTTTTGTATAGGTAAGTGTATGGTATATGTTAAAAAATTAGGAGAATTCTGTTTAAGAAGGCTGGTTTAAATCCATTCATTTAAAGTGAATATTTGCATTTTAAATATTTGGGATTACAGTATAATAGTTGTGCAGAATGACAGAAGCTGGGGGTGCCAATCATGGTATGCAAAGAAAGGGAAGAATGTGCAAGTAGTTTTGGCTCAGTGTTAACTGAATTCCAGATAATAGGAGATGAAGCACTAGTCTTATATTTAACACTCTTTGCTTTCTTAAACATACTGGTAAATTCAGTTTACACTGCCATGTTTTAAATACTACTGGAAGTTTTCATTTGTAGAGATTTAGTTTCTATTGACTATTTGGAACTTGTTGCTCTTCTAAATAGCTGCAGGATACTGCACATTAGTGTAGTTGTAGCAATGTATAATGTAAAAGATTATGATTGGGTCTCCGATCTTAACCAGCTTATTATATGTCCAAGGCATGGATGCCAAGAAATTCGCCTGGAGAGTGAAGCTTAAGAGGTAAATCTTGGTGTCCATGTTGACAGCACATCATAAAAGGTCATTACTGGTAAGACCCAATCATAATTATTTGTAGTGCATGGTGCTTTATGTACTCCATGAGCTACCACTTATAGACAAAGAAAGAAAGAAAAGAGTAGGAGCAACACTAGACAAGTGATCACGGGGGGTCATAAGATGTCTAGTCATATGCAGCTATAAGCAGACAAACATAAAAGTTCTTGTATCCCTTTTCAAGTACTTAATAGTACTAGAATTTGTTGCTGCTGTTGTTTGTCTTTCGGCTTTTCCTGGTTAGGGGTCGCCACAGCGGAACTCTGGTCTGCTAATAATTGGCAGCAGATTTTTCACGAACACCGAGGTGCCAGCTCGACGTCCAACCTTCAACAAAGGCACGCCCATTTACGCATGTCTTTCGAACACCCAACAAACCGCAGGGAGGACATGCAGACTCCACACAGAAGGCACTCCCCGCACTCCAGCCGAGAATCGAACGGGAAAACCTCCTGCTGTGAGGCAACAATGCTACTGCTGCACCACTGCGGATTCTGACTTAATAGCACTAGATTAGAATCTCAAAATTCTGAACGGAGATCTGCATACAGCACAGAATAGGAGATTTCCCTTTTCCTCGCTGTAGTGAGATCTCGGAGTTGGTATATTTAAGTAGCGGGGGTGTGGGGGGCAGGGGGGGCTTGCCCCCCTTCAAAAACTCTGAGAAACTTGGTTTTGTATTTTTTGGATTCATTTTAGAGTTTTGAGATTTCAAAACATCGATTGTATAGTCTCGACCATATGAAATTCGAAGTTTTGGAAGTTCGACATTCTGAAGTGAATCCATATACATATATATCTATACACACACACACACACACACACACACACACACACACACACACAGACATATATATATATATATATATATATATATATATATATATATGCACATGTATATGGATCTACTTTATAACACTGAAATTCCAAACTTGCGAATTCCATAATACCGAGATGACAATATCGAATAATCAAAAACACTGAAACATTAAAATACCGACATTTATAACATCAAAACTAACTTAATGGGAAAACTAGCAGAATAATTAATACTAAGTTCATTGTAAATACAGGTCTCTGACTTTAAAGATTTGTAATACTTACCTATTCAACATGGCGGACATTACGTATGACGCTCCAGGCACTATCAACAATGTTTACTGAACAATAATGGGTGAACCTGTACATGCCTTTTCCTAAATGTAATGAAATTTCAGAGGTGGTATATTTAATTTGCAAGGGGTGTGGTGGGTGGAGGGGGGCATGCCCCCCTGCAAAAATGTAAAATAAACTCATTAAGTAAGTTTTGTTGTTACAAATGTTGGTATTTTACAGTGTCAGTGTTATAATTATTCGGCATTGTCATCTCAATATTAAGAAATTTGCAATTTTGAAATTTCGATGTTATAAAGTAGAGATACATATATATATATATATATATATATATATATATATATATATATATATATATATATACACACACACACATAGAGAGAGAGAGACACACACACACACACACACACACACACACACACACACACACACACACACACACACATGTATATTTGTGTGTGTGTGTATACACAGAGGAAAGAAAGAAGAAAAGCAGGGGTCTGTAAACAGACAGATTGCAGGCTTGAAATGTTCCACTATATAAGGTGAAGCACACTGCATACTTCGCAGTCCAAATGGAGAGATGAGGAGTCCGAATGGAGAGATAAGAATGTTGTTAAGTCTTGATAATTGTCCAAAAGCAACCTTTAAAGCAGGAAAGCTGCAGCACCAGGAAAACATCAGCCTCGGACTGGAATGTGATATAAAAGAGTGAGTGCATAAATATTTGGGAATTGATGAAGGATTAACAATAAAACATGAACAAATGTGAATAAAACCTAGTAAGGAATATTTTAGAAGACTAAAATTAATACTGAAAACAGCGCTGACATCTAGGAACAAAGCCCAAGCTATAAACCAGTTACCTCTTCCTTGTTCTACCTTACAGTTTTGGAGTGATTGATTGGCCCTAAAAAGTGTTGGATTCATTGGACAGGAAAACAAGAAGGATGTTTCATGCTTATAAAATGATTTATAAAATTCAGTATATATCAAGATTATATATTCCCTGTTCTGAAGGAGGTATGGGCTTCATTGAAATTGATTACATGTATATATCTGCAATCTTAGGACTGCATACATATTTGCTGACCACACTAAACCCTAACATAGTGTAAGTTTTAAAACATGAGGAGAATAAGTCTAAGATGGCTTCCCTGCTTAGTTTAGCAGAAGCATATCATTGTCAAGCGGGAATAGAAATTACAGCAAAAGTAGATAAAACTCAGGCTGCAAATGAATGTGCCAAAAAAACAAAAGAACGAATATAAGGTGAAGGCTCAGATAAGAAAGCAAGAAATGTGGAAAATGCATAGATATAGTTGCAAGTAAAGAAAATTCTCTTAACAACCTCATGTTGATCAGGATCAGTTGCAGGAATGGTTAAGGAGGGAGAGGTGAATTTAAACCAAAATACGAAAGGTTAATATTGGCTGGCCAAGATAGTGGGCTTACATACACATTGGTAAACAAAGTCCATTGAACATGTGGGTGAAACAGACAAATGTAGGTTTTGTAAAACAGACTTGGAAGCAGTTGCACATCTTGTTGGTTGTGATATATTAATGGCAGAATGCTTGTATACTGAAAGGCATAATAATGTGGCAAGACTGTTGCATTGGGGATTGTGCAAACATTATAATACTGAAGTAGCTGAAAAAATGCTGTAAATGTGAGCCACAAAGCATTACAGAAAATATTGAAGTTTATATTACATCGGATCACCCATTACCAACAGTTCAAAAAATAAATACGAGAAAACCAGATATAGTAGTCCATGAAAAGAAGACAAAAGTAGCATTGATCATTGAAATTGCTACATTCAGTGACTACAGTGTCTTACATACAGAGAGGCACACAAAGTCATAAAATACCAGGACTTGCAGGCAGAAACAAGGGCAGTATGGAAGAAGGATACCCAGACAATTCCAATAGCAGTAGGAGCAATGGGTCTTATAAAAAAGAATTTACAATTATACTTAGATATGTTGCCAATATATGTAACCCAGTACGAATTGCAGAAGCAGTCAATACTGGGCGCATTGCGTGTGCTGCAAAGAGCACTTCTGGCTAACATCAGTCTGAAATCATACTAATTTCATGAACTTTAACCATACTTTGGCTTAGGAATGGCGTCTATTCCCATCATGGTATTAACCAAAACACTTGGAGAAATTAAAACTGGAAAGACAGGAAAGGATTTTGAATGTACTAATTTGGAGGTGAGCAAGGAAATGAAAAGGGTATGACCAGAGGGAAGAAAGTAAGTGAATCAGATAGATTCAAAGTCAAGAAATGTGGTGAAGTACTGAGAGAAGGTTCTTAATTCATTGAAGTGTGATGCTGTGAAAGAGCAAAGTGATGAAGTACCCAAACCAAACCAAGATTACAAAGACTGAAAATAAACAGCTTCCCTCAGAAAAAAAATAATGTTAAATGTCATGTACAGGAACAGTGAAAGGCAGAAAAGAGCAAGAACAATGTGAAAAAATATATATTCATTCTAAAGCCTGGAAAGAATAGACACCATAAGAGTAGCTCATGCAAAGTTTGCATCAAAAATGAATACTGAAACAATATTATCCAAAACAGATATAGGCCTCCATGTCACCGTGAAGCAGATTTTGCACAGATGAGGGGTGGTGCAAAATACCAGAACTCAAGAAACATAAGATCACTTTTTTGGAGGGAGCTTGAACCTCTTTGGACCATCAAACCTCATCTGCAGTATGTCATTTGGCCCACTAATTCCTCCAGATTGAGGGCTCTGGCTTCTCTGTGAGTGATTATTCAAGCATGGAGGCTAGGACTGAGCAACTGGGAATAAGCCTTAATGGAGCCAGGATCTTCCTTCAACCCTAGAGTCCCTTCTCTACATGCTCTTGTCCTGTTATGAGGCTGGGTTGACAAGGAGGAATAATCTTGAGAATATGCCTCACTCCAGCCCACAGAGTCATTGCACCTTCTCCTTCTTCTTGTCCCACCCCCTCAGCCTTGCATCATCTTTCGGAGGTCCATCATCTGTTTTTTTTCAAACACCTTTATTGAATTATCACTTGTGACATAGGAAAATTTGCATTCATATACAAGTAATCAAACTGTATTAAGATAACAAACATTATACTTCACATATATTGCTATACATCATATAACCTAAGCAACATTACAAAAATTATTCAATTCCTGGCTTGTTTTTTTAAACAAGAAACATCTTTAGTAAACCATCACTTACTATATAGGCAATTACATGTTTACATAAATATAAACAAACCACACCGACACAGTCCTAGTTACAAACATTTTATATCACAAACCATACTGACACACTCCCAGTTGCAAACATTATACATCACTTACAGTCTACCCAATCTTTTTCACTCAAACATTACATAGCTCATTTACATCCTGCCATTTTTAAACCTCATTCCTCCCTTTGTTGTATTATTCCCACAATTTCCATTTTTCATATGTAGTGTGCTCCTACTCCTTTCTAAAGATCTCACTTCCAGTTGTTTTATCTCTGTTACTATAGTCACTGCTTCCAGTATAGTTGGTTTAGATTTTGATTTCCATTTTCTAGTAATTGCTTTTTTGGCAGTCACCATTAGTAGACACAGCAAGGCCTTACCATGTCTAGGTAATTCTGATTCTGTATCATAGCTTAGAAAATCATCTCCCTCATCAGACCAATCTGCCCACCCAGCATTTCTGACAGTGCATCCCACAGGGAATCCTCAAAGTCTGCCAACTCACCCCATTCCCAGAAAACAAGCTCCCAATTACCTCCTTCTTCCCCTTCACACCTCCAATGTTTGCTGTCTGCCTGAAGAAAAATTCTCTGGAGTCTACTTGGAATATAAAAATATCCATGTAAACATTTCCAGGCAAAAATCCTAAATGTTTTAGATTTTATTGCATATTTGGGAGACATACATACATCCTCCCATTGTTTCTTTGGGAATTGCTTTCCCAGTCTCTCTTCCCAGTCCTTTCTAACCTCCTCTGATTGATTTTTATAGTTATCATGCAATATTTTATATGCTGTACTGATTATTCCTTTTTTAATAGCAGCTTCTGTTCTCAATTCTATTAAAACCTCTTCCAGTGCTTGTCTGTCATTTAGGACCCCCTATTTCTTTCTCTTTGTTTGTACTCTGATATCAGTCCCTGATAGGGAAGGCAATCTCTAACCTGCAGTCCAAATACATTCTTGGCGTCGTCCCATTCTATCATCTTTCCCTCTCTGGTTATTTGCTCCGAATACCTTGGTTCCTTTGCCAGTTTTCTCCAATAAATTCCAGCGCCTTCTTGCCTATAGTCTGTATCCCTAATTACAGTCACCCCTATCAGCAGAATATCTCTTCTCCATTCCCGTGTTGGTTTAGTTCTTAGAATACTTTCTTCTACCTTATGGATATAATATTCTCTGTGATTATTGCTATTCTCCTTAAAGGCCTGCATCCAAAATCCCAGTTTCTCCTTGTTACTTGAGCTTCACCCCTGTTTCATTATCATCCCTTTCCACTTTGACTTATAGTTTTCTGTTTGTGTTATGTATAGGAGTCTTAACTGTGTAGTTCTGAAATACCCCTTCAAACTGGGTAATCCCGGTCCACCCTGTTCTACTGGAAGGATCAGTTGATCCCACTTTACTCTTGCTGACTTCTCCTCCCAGATGAAGTCCTTTAGCTCTTTATTAATTGCTATCCACAACTTCTCCCCTGGTTGATAAAAATATGCCTGACCTGTGTATAAGACTAAAGGAACAGAAAACATTTTAACTACTTGTATCTTACTATTGATATTTATATAACAAAGCTTCCATTTTCTCAGTTTTTGTATTATCTTTTGTTTAGTCTCTTCTCACATATCCTTAGCTGCCACACTAGAATAATTTTTAATCCATACTCCTAAATACTTAATTATATCATGTCCCCATAAATATAGATATTCCTGAACCAGTTCATGTGAGGGTACATAATTTACAGCTATTGCTTTTGTTTTAGCTTCATTAATTTTGTGTTCTGAAAAGGTATGAAACTATCTCAAAATGCTCCACAGCACTGTAATGTCTTTTCTGGTTTTGTTAGGTATAAAATAATATCATCTGCAAATAAAACCAGCTTTTCTTGACTATCATATCAACTATATCCTTGAATTTCTGAGTCTCAGGTCCAACTTCCATCAAAGTTTCACTGTAGAGGAGCCCACTGTGCCTTCTCCATCAGAATAACCTGTGCTGTCAAGCACCCAAGATGCTAATCAAACTCAGCAATTGGGTTATAGTCAGGGATTTAGCCCTGTATGTACTTGTGTGGCTTGTATAAGATTGTTTTGATGACAATACAAAACATAAGGTAGATATACTGGAGGCTATCCAAAGTTAAAACAACATTCAAAGGCAAATGAAAGCTTCATTTATTTCTAAAAAGTCTGATCAAAACCTATCAAGACAAGCTTTGTTGAAATCAATATTGGCAAGAATACTACAAATTATTTGTCTGTGGCCAATCAAAAATCTTAAATGATGTTTTGCGAAAATAAATTAAAATATTTAAGAATGAGCTGGGAACAGTGATGGGAAAACATAAATGCGAATAACAAATAATTTCCAAGGTGTTAGAAACAAAGGTCTGTTCTATATGCTTTAAAGATGAATTATGCCACCTCTTGAAAGAAAAATAACTGAATTTGAGTTCTTCAAACTGGTCTCATGAAAACAAATGGCTGTGTAAGGATCTATGCTGGTTAGAAACTTAAAATGATCAGAAAAGCAGGTTTTCATGGTGAAAGTTTTGCATGCGGCATTAATAGTGGTAACCAGTTTTCAAAATGGACATTATCAACATATACCAACAAATTATGTAAGATGAATATTCAGAATAGTATATCACATCATGACATAGCAAAGCATATCATATCATGCCATATCACATCATAATAAAAGCACTTGTATGGATTTGCTCATATATGGTAGATTAACTTCTGGAAAGTTGTAGCTGTTATATTTCAGAAAGCAACTAAAAGCATCCTACAAGGCAATAAGTGGCAGAACAGAAAAAGAGCATATAATTTCTGTGGACATTCTGTTTATTAGTTTAGAAGATACAGGTTAACTCTTAAAAAGAGGCAGATGTGTATTTTGGGCCATTCAATGACATTTCAGGTCATAACATAGATATATAGCTTTATTTTGCATGCAAACATAAAAAATAGCTGGTTCAGCAAACATTCAAAATGTTTTGAATATTACTAAAGATAATTATTGTGTAATGATGATTCTTTATTGAACATGTCAGTTTATGAAACAGGATTTTGATTCTGAATTAATTGCATTATGTGATGTTTGCACAACTGATTTGACTGAAGGTGATAAATTTTGCAAGGGCTATGGGAGACTGTTTCCCCCCTCCAAGAATGTTCCAGTTATTGGTATATTTGAAAAAGTGTTATGTAAAAAGGTTGAACATGAATTTAATAAGTTTTTGTCTGGGTACTCCCAATCCACCCTGGGAGAAAAGGTACAATTTAACTAAAGGGGGAACAACTTCATAAATTAAGGTATACCTATGTTTTTAAGCAAGCAGATAAGGGGGGTGGTAATTGGGTGATTATGAATAGAATTCAGTATTTGAAATTGATGTATGATTTGTTGGTTGATGAAACAGAATATGTGAAATTAGCAAGTAACCCCCTTTCTAATTTTAATAAAGCTTTATTAGACATTTTAGAGAGATGTGAAAGGTTGTTTTTTCTTGGTACTAATGATGTTAAAAGACTTTTCATTAAGAAACCAGTTCATCTGGTCATGTATGCCATTCCTAAGATTCATAAAAATTTGCAAGATCCCCCAGGTAGAACTATTATTTCAGGGTTAGGTTCTTATTTGCAAAACGTAGGTATGTTTTAGACTTCCAACTTAAGACGTTTCTGGGATTAGTGCCTGCACATTTCAGTAGCACTCAGGATTTGCTAGAGAGTGTGAAGGGGTTAGTATGGCAGGAGGATTATTATTGGATTATGGCAGAAGGCAATTCACTTTACACCAATATCTAATATAAGTGGGGACTTGATTTATGTTGGTAAGAATGATGTTTGTGAATTTTTGGAATTTTTTGAGGTCTTAAAAAACAATCCTCATAGAATTAAATTTTCATACGAGTTGAATAGGATGAGTATTAACTTTCTTGATGTCACACTTTATGTGGAGGGGGAGACAGTTAAATTTAAACCTTTTAGGAAAAAGACAGCAGTGAATAATTTTCTCTTTGCTACAAGTATGCATCCTCCCCATTTATTGACGTCACTGCCCTATGGGGAATTTAATAGAATTTCTAACAACACATCTGATGCAGTATTAAGAGAAAGTGAATTGTGTGATGTTAAAAAGAGACTTACATTTTGTGGCTATACCAATGAACAAATTAAGAGACCTAAGAAGTGTGTATTGGAGGGTGGAAAATGTATATGTATAATTTTAGATATAAAAATGAGTCTAGTGATTTAAATGTCATTAGAGATAAGGGAAAATTATTTTTTGTTTCAAGATATTCACTCTTTTCTCATAGATTCATAGGTTCATAGGACAATATGAGGCTATTGCCCTGGAGGGCCTTATAAGCCTAGCCAAGAATTTCACCCATGTTTCCACAAAGTCAGTACCTGTTTTCCCTGTTAATCAGGAGCACAGCTGGGATCCCAGGGGCATATTTTCTGTTTCCCATCCAATCGTCCAGGTTCCTCTTAAAGAGGGCTAGTGAGGCACTCTGCTTGACATGGAGAGGAAGTCTATTCCACAAATGGGGGAGTCATTGGAACATAAATCTATCCCATCAACAAGTTCTATTAATGTCACAGACCAAGTTGAGACCTTGCGTGTGGGTTGCACAGTGGAGTTTAACTTACGGACAGGGCTTTTAGCCTATCTGTATAGGATAGGTGTTTGAGACCCTGGGTTTTCCTGGTTAGGAAACTCTGTGGTCTCTCCAACTGCTGCATGTGCTTGGCAAGGTACTTGATAATGGGTCTGATAAGGGAGGAGTACACGGATGTTATGACCTCCTTGTTCCTGGATGAAATACTCTTACTTATGAGGTAGGCCATATAGAAAACCTTCCATACAACAGAGGCAACATGATGGTCAAAAGTCAGGTTGCTATCAACCTGGGGGCCCAAGTCCCTCACCACTGATTACATGCTTAGTATGTTGTTACTAATGTGAGAATCAGTGGGGACACCATATTCTCCAAAGGGGTTAATAATGCATTTCTTGGCATTCAGTTTGAGGCCATGCTTCTGGCACCAGTCATTAGTTTGGTTAAGGCCCTCTTGGAGGATGTTCACATCACTAGGGGAATTTATGACAGCGCCCAGCTTGCAGTCATCTGCAAACTTGGTCAGTCATGGACCACTGGTTTTGGCTTGCACCTCAGAAAAGTATATCCCAAACAGTAGAGGCCCCAAGATCGATCTTTGGGGTACGCCACTTGTTACGGGTCTAGTACTAGAAGTGGCTTCCCCTATTTTGACTGAGTGGGTTCTATCAGTTAGCCAGTTAGCTACCCATCTGGTAACATATGGGTTGGTGCCTAGCTGGGAGAGTTTATCTATTATGCCCGAGTGGGGAATAGTGTTGAAGGCTTTGGCTAGGTCAAGGTAAGTGATGTGCACTGTCTTGCCCTTATCCATGGCTTTAGTGACTATTTTGAAGAAGGCGACCAATTTAATAGGCATGATTTCCCTTTGACAAAACCAAGCTGTGTGGAATCAAGCATTTGGAGGTTGCCAATGTCCTTGTCTATAAGGTCCATGATAATGTGTTCCATGGCCTTGCAGATCAGGCTAGTTAAGCTGATTGGCCTATAATTGCCTGGGTCGGTGGACACGCCACCTTTGTGCAGAGGGATGACAGTGGCTGTCCTTCATTCTGCTGGGGTGAAGCCGGTGCACAGGCTTTGGTTGAACAGAGTGCCTAGTGGTGCTGAGAGCTTTTGCCTGAGTTCATGTAGGACACAGCCAGGGATGTTGTCGGGTCCAGTGGAGGCTGTATATTTTGCCTTTGAGAGGGCATTAATAACCTGCTCCCTGGTGATGAGGGGAGGGGGGCAGGTGCTTGGGATGTCCTGGTTTACTGATGTGGCAGGATAGGGGGTGAAGTTTTCACTGAACTTGTCTGCCAGCAGATTGGCTTTATCCATGGTGCTTCTGTATGTAGTATTCTTGACCACCAATTCAGAGCAGATTTGGGAGTTACCTTTGAGATTGCAGGCGTATGCAAAGAAGGCCTTGTGATTGTCCTTAGTGGATGTGGCCAATTTGGACTCAAATTTAGCCTTAGAGAATTTCACCAGTGACCTTATTTGCTTGTTCAGACAAAGGAGAGATTGCTTCCCACTTGGCACCTGCTCCTTCTTGGTCCTATACAGAAATTTTTTTCCTTTATTATAGAGTCTGTTTATTGATGCTGTCCACCAGACAGGTTTACTCTTTCTTGAGGAAGATGATTTGGTCATGTCAGGTATTGCTGAGTCCATGTAGCTATATAGATGCTCATATATTTTTTTGGTGTAGGCTTGGACATTAGTGCTTGATTCAACTGAAGGGACAGCAGCTGTGAAGCTGCTTATATCTGCTCTCAGAAGGCTGTAGTCAGCTTTGGAAAAGTTGTTTTGTTCGACTCTGGTAGGGGGGGTCAGGGGAGATGGTGACTTCGAAAGTGATTGCTCTATGGTCGGATCTTACCAAGGAGCACTGTAGGGGTGCTATCGTGACTACTCATGTTGGTTAGTACCAGGTCCAGGATATTTTCACCTCAGACCTTGGAAGAGATTATAAGGGATTTGTGGCATGTAGTTAGTGATGATGAAGTGATAGGTAAGTTTTTTTTCCAAAACATGTCACTTTTTCCTTATAGGAGAAGCCAAAATTTAAAAGAAATTTTGAATTATATTTACAAATCACAGAATTCACTCATAGGGTGGAGAGGTACATTTTCATGTGGACATTATAAGGTATGTTCTAAAGTAAAAAATCTTACAGGAACTAAGCAAGGGGGGATTGTTTATATTATTCGATGTAACTGTAGATTTTATGATTGGTATGTGGGTCAGACTAAATGTAAAGTTAAAGGAGAACCGCACCCAAAAGCATGTTTATTTCATCATGGTTTGGTGTTTCCTACATTTTAACACCACTCTGGGACTATTTACAGATTTTTAAATATTTTTATATGTAAGTTCTGAATCTGAACACATGGGGTCCAGCATCTTGAAGTGATCCTGATTGTTTAGTCTGCCTCTAGGTATTCCACAATGCAGTGCTTGTCTGAAAAAAATTACATCACACAGGCCTCTTTCTTCCTAAAACTCCTCTCACTACATTGATTTTTACATGCATACACTGCTGTCTTTCAGTCAGTTTTAAGTAACTTTTAAAACACAAACAGTGGAAATGCCACATAACAGACTTTCAAAGTGCTTTCTTATTGCTGCTTCTTTTTAGAATAGCTAAATTGCAGTCTTTTGTGATGCCTGAATTGTACTACTTCAACTCATCTCCCATCCCCCTTCACACTTAACTTCCCTAGCTGTCAAAGTGCTAAGGGTAATTTGAGCTGTTGCCACCTGAGGTTGACAGCCCACAGCAGGAGACTTGACTCATGTACTGTTTCCTAGTTCTAGCCTTTACTTTCTGTATGGATAGAGGAAAAAACAGGGAGCTGTGACATCACAGCATGGGTGTTTTTTCAGGACAGTCGTGGTGATGCAGTTTGGGGAGGGAATTGATGAGAAAATAACCTGCATTCATTGGCCTTGATGACATCAGTGAACTGGAGACTGCAGCAAGCTTTTCTAGGTAGGACAAAGGTTTTTTGAAAGTGAAACCACCACAGTACAATAAGGTACTGTTCTAGTGGAGAGAAACAGTCAATTTTAAAATATTTTAAATGCTGCATTGTTATTTTTCATAGCAGGGGGAAAGGACAGAAAAGTTGAGCATTTAATAATAGAATCCCATTGTTGTCCTTTAAAGTCTGTGTTTTGGAATCAAAATTTAAAACGTCCAGTGGCAGAACATTTTAGCAAAGTACATGGGGATGCACATGTCTTTTTCTCTGTTTTAGCACAACCTTTTCTTCCAGGGTGGGTGATTATTTAAATAAATTAACTGAGTTAGAGATTAAATTATTGGACATTTTTCCCAAGAGGGTTGACTCAAGAAGTAAGTGTGTGCTATTAAGTTATTTAAAATATGTAATTTATTGAAAATAATTACTTTTGCATTTTTCTATATTTTTACATTGTGTATATTTAATAGAGATATTTATTGTTTAATTGAGTGTCTAATTGAATAATGGGGTTCATGTTTGTATAAAAGTGGTGACTTTAGATGTGATGTTAGAGCCTGTGAAGGCGAATGGCCAAGGTACCAGACTGATCGGTGAATAAAGTTGCTTGCTTGTAGAGCAGGGTGGATTTTTTGCTTTTTTTTGTTTGTTTAAGCCATTTTTTTGTGTTTTAGTATATCAGCAAACACTTTCATCAATAAATGTGACAGAACTGAAACCCCTTTGGTAAGTCTTAAACTACAGTAACAACTTCAGTTATGTTAACTCCATTGTATGTGTTACTACACACACACACACACACACACATATATATATATATATATATATATATATATATATATATATATATATATATAATATATATATATATATATATATATATATTATATTGAATGTGAACTAGCAATGATGCCATTATTAAGACTGAGCTTTTGAATTCTGTAAGCAAATGCTTGTTTTATGTATTTGTAAATTATGATGGCAACAATCCATTGATACACCATATAATATATCTCCATGTGGTTTATATCTAGATCATTTTGCACCTGCAGGTAAAAAAGCTATTTAAATTAGACAAAGAATACCTCACAGTGACTTTTGAAATAAGCAAGTTTCATAACTATTACTTATGGTCACAGATGTAAAATTCTAACTGCTCAAACGACACGTATTCTTAACTGAATTATACAAAAGATATTTGGAAGTGTTGTTTCCAGGAATTCTAAAAATGGTTCACACTGCTGAGAGCATAATGCAATATATTATTTTGTTTGTAATAAACAATTCAGTCATTGGAACCAGCTTTCCAGTTTGAAACTCATGTTTATTTAAAAATAAATAAAAGTTCAGGAAAGCAGAAAATACTGTTCTTAGTTCAGTCTGTAACATAGCTCTTAACCTCTTAGCACAAAAAATCTGGACAAAGGCAAAGATAATGGGTGGGGGGTCTGAAAATAGGGACACATTTTAAATATTGCTCTTATAAACTTAGAAAGTCACTAGAATAAAAAGGTTTTGTGATACCATGCATTTTCTGAAGGATATGAAGTTTGAAACTCAACTGACTATCATTATTTAGTGAAGTTATTCCTCACTGAATTTGCCACAGAAATCCAGAAAATCACAAATTTTAAGAGGGACAGAGCAAAAATATGAGGCAAAAATCTGGACATTATGTAAAAAATTTGTACAGTTCAAAGTTATGGTCTGTAGTAAAAATGAATTGTAGTTCTTAGCAAACAGTTCAGTCTGTAGTAAAAATAAATTATTTTCAGGTTCCTTTCTTAATATTCTGAAGCAGTATTCCCTTAGAGATACTGTTCAAAATGGCAAAATAAATGAACACTACTTACAGAGACCTCAGACCAACACAACAATTCTCTTTACAGCTCTACCAACATAGGTAAACCAAGTAATCTTTTCCTTCAACACAGGCAGGGATGAATCCAACTAGCTTCCATCTAAAGGACCATTCTTTTTTCACACAGAGGGATACTATCCAGATTGCTTTCCTTCATCCTTCTGGTACAGATAACTCCTTCCTGTGCCCTCCCAAGGCACTCTTCAGACATAACAGGTCATGAATCTGCTTCATATCAGGACATTTGGCTTTATACATCCCTGCGCACTGCTCAATAGCTCTACTTCCTTGCTTGTTTCTGAGTTAATATTTTTAAGGGGACCATCCACCTCTATCCTACATGAGCCTTTTGAACTAGCATAATTAAAGAGATCAATCAGCACTATGCTATGTGACCCCCTCTGTGGAACCACTGGTTCAAGTCTCAGCAGGTGCCCTGAACAACCCTTCTGCATTCAAGTGGCTGAAATCCAACTCATGCACGATCTTGAAGCTGAAAAGATGGAGGGTCAGTCCCCACTGGAATAACATTGGGTTGGCATCTTACTGTCACCATAATCACTGAAAAGGGGCACAGTGTGTGATCAGGACTAATTCTTTCACCAAGAGGTAATATTTCAGGTGGTGAGGGTCGACTTAATGACTACACATCCTCTCACAGCATGGGTGTTTTTTCAGGACAGTCGTGGTGATGCAGTTTGGGGAGGGAATTGATGAGAAAATAACCTGCATTCATTGGCCTTGATGACATCAGTGAACTGGAGACTGCAGCAAGCTTTTCTAGGTAGGACAAAGGTTTTTTGAAAGTGAAACCACCACAGTACAATAAGGTACTGTTCTAGTGGAGAGAAACAGTCAATTTTAAAATATTTTAAATGCTGCATTGTTATTTATTCATAGCAGGGGGAAAGGACAGAAAAGTTGAGCATTTAATAATAGAATCCCATTGTTGTCCTTTAAAGTCTGTGTTTTGGAATCAAAATTTAAAACGTCCAGTGGCAGAACATTTTAGCAAAGTACATGGGGATGCACATGTCTTTTTCTCTGTTTTAGCACAACCTTTTCTTCCAGGGTGGGTGATTATTTAAATAAATTAACTGAGTTAGAGATTAAATTATTGGACATTTTTCCCAAGAGGGTTGACTCAAGAAGTAAGTGTGTGCTATTAAGTTATTTAAAATATGTAATTTATTGAAAATAATTACTTTTGCATTTTTCTATATTTTTACATTGTGTATATTTAATAGAGATATTTATTGTTTAATTGAGTGTCTAATTGAATAATGGGGTTCATGTTTGTATAAAAGTGGTGACTTTAGATGTGATGTTAGAGCCTGTGAAGGCGAATGGCCAAGGTACCAGACTGATCGGTGAATAAAGTTGCTTGCTTGTAGAGCAGGGTGGATTTTTTGCTTTTTTTGTTTGTTTAAGCCATTTTTTTTGTGTTTTAGTATATCAGCAAACACTTTCATCAATAAATGTGACAGAACTGAAACCCCTTTGGTAAGTCTTAAACTACAGTAACAACTTCAGTTATGTTAACTCCATTGTATGTGTTACTACACACACACACACACACACACACACACACACACATATATATAATATATATATATATATATATATATACATATACATATATATATATATATATATATATATATATATATATTATATATTGAATGTGAACTAGCAATGATGCCATTATTAAGACTGAGCTTTTGAATTCTGTAAGCAAATGCTTGTTTTATGTATTTGTAAATTATGATGGCAACAATCCATTGATACACCATATATCTCCATGTCGTTTATATCTAGATCATTTTGCACCTGCAGGTAAAAAAGCTATTTAAATTAGACAAAGAATACCTCACAGTGACTTTGGAAATAAGCAAGTTTCATAACTATTACTTATGGTCACAGATGTAAAATTCTAACTGCTCAAACGACACGTATTTCTTAACTGAATTATACAAAAGGTATTTGGAAGTGTTGTTTCCAGGAATTCTAAAAATGGTTCACACTGCTGAGAGCATAATGCAATATATTATTTTGTTTGTAATAAACAATTCAGTCATTGGAACCAGCTTTCCAATTTGAAACTCATGTTTATTTAAAAATAAATAAAAGTTCAGGAAAGCAGAAAATACTGTTCTTAGTTCAGTCTGTAACATAGCTCTTAACCTCTTAGCACAAAAAATCTGGACAAAGGCAAAGATAATGGGTGGGGGGTCTGAAAATAGGGACACATTTTAAATATTGCTCTTATAAACTTAGAAAGTCACTAGAATAAAAAGGTTTTGTGATACCATGCATTTTCTGAAGGATATGAAGTTTGAAATTCAACTGACTATCATTATTTAGTGAAGTTATTCCTCACTGGATTTGCCACAGAAATCCAGAAAATCACAAATTTTAAGAGGAACAGAGCAAAAATATGAGGCAAAAATCTGGACATTATGTAAAAAATGTGTACAGTTCAAAGTTATGGTCTGTAGTAAAAATGAATTGTAGTTCTTAGCAAACAGTTCAGTCTGTAGTAAAAATAAATTATTTTCAGGTTCCTTTCTTAATATTCTGAAGCAGTATTCCCTTAGAGATACTGTTCAAAATGGCAAAATAAATGAACACTACTTACAGAGACCTCAGACCAACACAACAATTCCCTTTACAGCTCTACCAACATAGGTAAACCAAGTAATCTTTTCCTTCAACACAGGCAGGGATGAATCCAACTAGCTTCCATCTAAAGGACCATTCTTTTTTCACACAGAGGGATACTATCCAGATTGCCTTCCTTCATCCTTCTGGTACAGATAACTCCTTCCTGTGCCCTCCCAAGGCACTCTTCAGACATAACAGGTCATGAATCTGCTTCATATCAGGACATTTGGCTTTATACATCCCTGCGCACTGCTCAATAGCTCTACTTCCTTGCTTGTTTCTGAGTTAATATTTTTAAGGGGACCATCCACCTCTATCCTACATGAGCCTTTTGAACTAGCATAATTAAAGAGATCAATCAGCACTATGCTATGTGACCCCCTCTGTGGAACCACTGGTTCAAGTCTCAGCAGGTGCCCTGAACAACCCTTCTGCATTCAAGTGGCTGAAATCCAACTCATGCACAATCTTGAAGCTGAAAAGATGGAGGGTCAGTCCCCACTGGAATAACATTGGGTTGGCATCTTACTGTCACCATAATCACTGAAGAGGGGCACAGTGTGTGATCAGGACTAATTCTTTCACCAAGAGGTAATATTTCAGGTGGTGAGGGTCGACTTAATGACTACACATCCTCTTTTTATAGCAAATGAAAACTTACTAGTTTCACTAAGATTTCTACTACTGTTATAGCAAATGGGGTGTGCCTCCCACTCTAAAACCTGAAATGAGTCCATGTCTATGCCTACCTCCAAGGCATTCATGTATACTAGGAGTTGTTTTGAAAAGACAGGGGTTATGAGCATGGGCTCCACGCACTGCATAGTCTTTTAAGTGCCTAAAATCTTGTTCCATTGCACTTGTCCACTTTACCTTCAGTGGAGATTTACCTTTAGTCAGTTCAATCACTGGCAAGCAATACTGGCAAAATTAGGACTAATTTTCCAGTAATAGCTAGCCAGCCCCCCTCCAAAAAAAAAAAAAAAAACTTTCATTTGCTTTTAATGGTTCCTATGAACCCCATTTGCACTGTTTTTTCAAACCCTTGGCCTATTACGTAGCTCAAATAATAAAAAAGCTATCCCCTCAAAATCTAACATTTTTATTAGATTTTGAAAGTGTTATATATGCTGCTTGATCACTATATTTACTTTTTATTTCTTAATATCTTTAATTTTGAGAACTGGGACTGCCTTCAGATTGTATTTAAATGTTTTATATACCTATGCCAGATTTGTACCCAAGCAGGACATTATGTGCATTCCTGGATACTCTTGTAATTAAATAATAATACACATAAAAGTCTGGGATGCCCATGCACACTTGTTGTTTTGAGAAAATTAGTTTTGCTTATGAAATTCTAACACTTTTTGGATATTAAATAAATACAGTGATATTAGTAGTTAACTTATTTTAAAAATAAGAATGATATGAATAGCAGAAATAAATTCAAACAGCAATCTTGAAAAGATGTACATTTTAACAATTACACTTCTAGATAGAAATGCATAAAACATAGTCTTCCATCTTTGTTTGGGATGCTAGAGAAATATATAATCTCTAAATATTTTACTGAGTGTAAAGTGTGTATATCCTCTAATTTTGTGGGGTCTGTTATAAGGTTTATTTAAACATACTGGAAAAAGAGGAGATTTTGAAATGTCCAAATTGTAATTCACATATCTAGGGAATTTACTGATGGTATTAAGTATTTTGAGTAAATCTACATTTGAAAAGTTGAGGTAGATGTTGACAATATCTGCAAATGCATTTAAAGGAATATTAGAATTTAGAAGGGTTGGGACAATGTAGTTAGATTGCTATGACAGGGCTAAAACAGAGCTTCTATATAAAGACTAGAGAGAGTGGAAAGGGGGAATCCTTTTCAGACTACATTTTCAATTTTAAGGGGTGCGTAGAAAGACATTTATTAATATAGAATGAGTTGTAGAATTCATATAAAGGATTTCAATATTGCTAATAAATTCAGCTGGGAATCCAAATTTTCTAAGAACATTGTAAACAAATTCTGTGTTAATTCTATCAAAAGCTTTTGATGCGTCTGCTATGAAGAAGTAAATGTTGGCATTCTACTTCAAGTTTAAAAGTTGTACAGATATGATCGGTAGTTTGTCTACTTGTTAGAAAACAAGGCTGGAAGGGAGAAATTATATAGGGTGATACCTTCTTCAGTTTGTCAGCAAAGATTTTCTTTTACACTTTAATATCTAAGTTTATTAGGACAATGGAGCTATACTTAAAAATTGTTTTATTGTCCAATTGATTTTTATGTATTTAGTTTTAAAATAGGAAAATTGTTATGTATATGCTGAAATATAGTGGGCCATAATTGTTTAGTTGGTTCACATTCCCATAGGATCCTCTTCGTGAGGTACTTTTGTGGCCTTTCCAACTGTTGCATGTGTCTAGTGAGGTACATGCCAAATGGGGCATTATACTCGATGATTGGTCAAATGAGGGCAGAGTAGAGAAAGATGATGACCTCTTTCTTCCTGGATGCAAAACCCTTGTTAATGAGATGTGCCACATAGAAGGACTTTCTGGCCACAGTGGTAATGCGGTGGTCGAAGAAGAGGTTGCTGTCAACTTGCATACCCCGATCTCTTATAACACCATAAATCAATTAGAGCCAAGTGCTTTTCCTATTTTAAAACGAAATACATAAAAATCAATAAATATATATCAGATATACCTTCAGAACTGATAAAATTAATTAAAATTAAAAGAATTTTTGATAGTTTTGGTATTCAAACTGTTTATAAAATTCACAGATAAATCCATTAGAGCCAAGTGCTTTCCCATTATTTAAATTCCTAATAGCATTTCTAAGTTTAGACATCTGAATCAGTTTAGAATATCCATGTTATCTTGGTTTAACTAGGGAAATTTTAATTGTTTGAGATATAACTCTAATTTTTGTGAAGTAAATGTAAAATGTCCATTTCTATGTAAATTATGAAATATTTCTTAAAATACTGTAATTATGCCAGAGTTGCCATTGAAACTTGTATTGTTATGTTTTATTTCCTGAATATATATTGGTTTATTTTTATTGATAATTTAGATAAAAGTTTAAATGGGGCTTACATCTATTCCAAATATTTTGCTAAAAACTGTACTTTCATACCATTATATTTGGGAGAGATATAACAAATATAATTATTTGTTATAATATTTAATCTTATTTATTACATTTGGGTCATAAATGTGTGAGGTGGTATTGTAAATTTTAAGTTAATTTTTAACATTATTTTTTGTTGTTTATAAACTTTTTAGTTTTTAAGTAGTAAGTTTTTTTTCAGAGTCAGGAGCAGTTGTTAAATGGAAAGCACTTGTTTGAATGGAGCATGTTTTCAGTAAGGTATTGTGAAAAAGTTCAATATCTGGTGCTAATGACTATTTATATGTGTGTGTGTGTGTGTGTGTGTGTGTGTGTGTGTGTGTGTGTGTGTGTGTGTGTGTGTGTGTAAAAACAGATAAATGGAAACAGTCCATATTATCAGTTGTTTGTAATACTGAAATTTTCTAAAGCTAGAAGAAGTGATTGAAACTTGTTTTATTGCTTCTGCCAGTGTTTGTGGGAGATCATGGAACAGTAAGGAGGAAATGTTGCCCTTTCCCCATTGTTTGTGATCTCTAAGTTTGGTATATACAATTAGAAAGGGTATGTGGGGGATGCAGGGGGGCTTGAGCCCTGCAAAAACATGTTTTGACTTTTTTAGTTATTTGAGTTTCAATCCTTTTTTATCACTATTTTGTCATTCAACGTATTTGTACTCCAGTATTTTGAAGTACATACACACACACACACACACACACACACACACACACACACACACACACACACACACACACACACATACATACACTTAAGAGAAGTGACATGCATTATAAGTGATTGTAAGTTTAAAATAATAGAATGGCTGCTTTGTCAATTTTAACGTGAAATACAAATGGCATTACAGGCTCTGAAAAAGCAAAGAATACTGAACTATATTTAGAAATGTAGGGGAGAGATTGTCATGTTGCAGGGCATGCATCTGAATAGAAATCAATACATGAGTTTGATAAACAGGATTTCAGTATGAATATTCATCATAATATCAGGGACAAAGGAAAAGGAGAGTTATTATATTGATAGAAAGAGGTGCTCCAATTGCTGTAGAAGAGGAGAAAAGACATAACAGAAGATTTGTGACAGTGATGGGATACTGGCAAGGAAAGACACTCAACCTGGAGTGCATTTACTGTATATTGTCTCTCATATTGCAGTTATGGAGCTTAAAAAGGATTATGACAGAAATAATTAGTTTCCAAAAGGGTATTTTATTTCTAATGGGTGTCCAGAATTTAGTTTGCAGCACTGAAGATATGTTGGGGACCCTAGAAGGAAAACTATAACTACAAAAGGTAGATTTTTAAAGACGTATATATGAAAGCATTTGGTATATTGGGTGCTATTTCAAGAGTAGCAGTTCAGAGGGAATTTACATATTATTCTCCAAGATATAATAACTGGACTAGGCTGAATAGAACACTATATATCACAGGAGCATATGCATTTGGATGACAGTATTGAGAACCATCCAATTATAATATCTGTCCATATCCCTATAAAGGTCAAGATAAAGAGGAAAAAATCTAAAATAAATGAACAGCATCGGCATCACATTTCTTTCTTCCTTAATTCCACTATACTTTTAAAATCCATCTTCATTTTATCCTAATCCCTAGCCACTCCCTCTGGAATGATTTCTATCTGCCCTAATAATTCTTGAATTTTATTTATTACACATTTCTTAAATTTACCGTTTTAAATAAGTGTTTAGGGGAATACCAGTGCTGTTTGTTTATTTGATGTGTATATTCACAGTGTCAGTTGGTGTCTGAAACTGACTTATCCTTTGACATTTAAGTTCTAGCATTAGGCTACTTTACTCTTTACCTTTTGGCTTGTGATTGACTTGAAAATCCACACAGTGGTACAAAAGCATTGCTGCAAATGTTGTAAAGTACAACAATGTCCTGCTCGACCTAAAAGTAAAGTCAAAATGTGCATGATAAGACTGAGTGACTAAAGGCTCAACTCCAAGAAATTAAAAAAACGTCAAGAACTGCAGACAAACTCATACTTGCAACAATGAAGTTGACTAGCCTATACAAAAAATAAATGTAAAATTGTAAATTTAAGTAAAAATCTGGCACTTACTAGTCAGAAAGTCAAAAAAATTATAGGTAAAGAAATATGGAGATACGAGTAACTAAAATGCACTTAACACATCCAGAAGCTAAAACAAAAATTCAAAAACAGTGAAAGTCCTACTAATATGATGCAACAGGAAGAACAGAACTTTTGATATGCAGAACGGATGAACAGTAAGTTACTATTCTCAGGCTAATCACTAACTGTAAATCTCTAGAGACTGAAAAAGTCCAAAGCAAATATTTGCAGAAAACAAACATAAAATTAAAATAATGTGTATCAACCCTTGCTTCTCATACCTGCTAAAGGAAATTAATTCCCTCAAACAGGAGGAAGATGATCACCATCACAATAACCTTCTGAGGCTGACAAAAGTGACTAATATAGGCAACAGCAGAGATATTCAGAGTCTGAAACTTGTAGAAGCAACTGAACATAACTCAGTTGAAGGCCAGAGCAGTATGCCTGGTGAGACCATATAACAAACAGATGTAGTATTCACATCTACAGAAACTAACCTAGATCTGTTTGCAGCATACAGAGCAACTCAGATATATTTTGCAATGAGTATAGTCCTTTCATAGTCTAAACCTGGATGGGATTTAAAAGAAAACTTAGTAAAAGTGCTAGATTTAGTGTCTGCATAAAACTTCAATAGAAGTCAAGTAATACAAACAACCAATACATTAAGAGATAAAACCTTCAAGACTTCTGCATCAAATACTGTTGCAATAAAAATGTTGTCAATTACTTCAGAAATTTATGACAACCTCAAAAATTATGCTGTGGATGGTTATGATGTTGAGCAAGAAACAGGATATCAGCAGAATATTATACTCACAGCAGATGAGGAGAGAGTAAAATCCACTGAAGAGAGTTTTCATGTTGCAAATATTCAGGGTATGTGATATGATTCCCATTGTACTATGGAAAACATTTACAAATGAAATGAAAGTGAAACCAGTGCTCTGACCCTACTTACAAAAGTACTGATCAAACTGGTGGCCTAAGAGAGGAGTGTCTGAAGGAAAAAATAACCATGTATCACCATATTCATGGACCAGTCAATGTGAGATTTGGTTGGCTGATGTTGCTCATCCTCATATGTCTGAGTTGGCAGGATTATGTGGTATAGTGTTCTCCTGCAACCACTCTGGGAAATGTGGAACTATGGTACTGTAGCATTATCAGAGGAGGATCCCAAAAACATACCCCAGATGGAGGGGGTCATGCTTCATTCTATAAAAAGAAAGGGCCAAAAAGAGACAAGTGGCGAGGGAATTCTTTGACTAGGATTGGAGATACTTGGATAATTATTACCAGAAACTTTGACTTGGAAAAGTCTGGGACTGGAAACTTGGAGAATCTAGAAGGAACAGTGGGAGACAAGGAGTTAAAATACCTGTCAAAGAAGGAAAAGTAAAATTTGATGAGCTGAAGCAGAATTATTGGAAGCAAAATTGAAATGACTGAACATTTGTTTTACTACTGAGAAAAAGTCTAACCCTATTAAAGGTTTCACCATCTTTTTTTTGGTCCCCTTGGACTTCATTTATACTGGCCCAGTCCCTAGTGTCCCCCTTCTATGTTGAGTCTACCAGCATACTTCTACTCCCCCGACTTGCTCCAGTGTTGCTTCAGCTGGTTGCAAACCTTAAGGGCATCCTGGGGGGGGCTCAACCTTCTGTGCTTCCATCCAGTGTTTTTGTGTGTGTGTGTATATATATATATATATATATATATATATATATATATATATATGTGTGTGTGTGTATGCCCTACACACTTTTTCCTTTCCCTGACCCCATGCTCATCCGTTGAGTCCTAGGACAATGAGGCAACACTTCTTTGGACC